>NW_015152312.1:34688-37780 GCF_000732505.1 Cyprinodon variegatus
TTCCCACATGTGGATAACCCTGTTGTAGAACAATTAGGCAATTCTATTCTATTCATTTCTATTCTATTCTCTTTGATCAGCAGAAGGTCCGATAATCTTCCTCAGCCAGAGGTTCAGCATCAGCCTCCTTTTCTGTAACTAAGTAACCTCCATCATCAGAAGAGCCAACAGGGCTGTAGGTCCTGATGTGGCCTCGAGTCTGATGATAAAAATGTCATGAAATGATTTTTCAGGTGAGAAAAATTATATCTGGTGGTAAATCATTACCAACATGTAGGATATTTTCCATGTCTACCTGCAGCTTTCTTTGGACCCTGTCTTTCTGAGGTTCTCCATATAGAACGTTTTCAAAAATTATGCAGCACTTAAAAGCTGGACTTGACAGAAGAAAAAACATATATCTTTAAAAATCATTGTCAAATCATTTTCCTAAATTCTAAATAAATTTCCTCAGGTTTAGAGTAAACAAAAACATCTTTATTTCTGCCAAATAAAATACATTTAGCACTTTGTTGCTACAAATTACTTTTTCAAGAGTTTGATTCCAGGAAATGAAAACATGAAGCATTTGGTTCAGCGAAGAAAACCCAGTCTGAGTTTTAGTAGGAAACAAAGCAAAATTAGATTTTTTTCTTAATTTTCCAGTGTCCAAAGATCAAGATCTGAGCAAAAGACTGAGACCAAACAGAACAATCATAGAATCGAGCTCTCTGCCTCACCTGAAAAAAATTATTTAATAGTTGTTTTAAAACTGATGATTTTACAGCCCACCTGATTTGATGTTTCTAATTTCTGAACCAAAACCCTGTAAAATCAGATGCGGTGAAAATGTTTCATGATGGCATCATGAGAAGAAATGAGCTGAGAGATTAGAGCTGCTGTTGGTTGCTTATCGCCGCACTAGCTGGTCAGACTTAGTGGGAGTCAGATGAAAGTTCAACTGCTGACGTCTGAAGACATGAACTTCTAATGTCTCCCAGTCTGAACACAAACACTCTGCTGCTGGTTAAATGGTTTAATTGCTTTTCCAGGTTCAGATAAGCTCTGATGTAACCAGTATTTGCCTCAACTGGTACCAAATGGACACTTTATTGGTGGGGATGTGTCTCCCCCTGGTGGTGAACCTCTAAAGTGACTCATGTCTAACTTTGTAACTTATCTGACCCGTTTTTAATTGATCCAAATATGTCATTGATTTCAGTTTAAGAAAACTAAAAACGGTTTTAGTCTGAGTTAATATTTTTTATTGTAATCTGCACTTTAAATACATGAAATTCCTATAAATGTCAAGTGAATACAAAACAATATATGCATCATATCTTAAAATAATAAAAATTATAGCATGATTTCCTCTACAGGTCGTCATTAACTCAGCATTACCCGTTAGGTATTTGACAACGGTCAAAGACTGTTCATTTTTAACATTAATGATATAGAACCTTTATCTTGTGTCTCACTGTAATTTAAGGCAGGAGATGCACTTTAGAGGGTCACTACCCCACTACATTTATTGTTTATTCCTGTTTTGATTCTATATTGGAGATATATTTCTATATTGAAATGAATAATCATCAATTGAATTCCCTGCTCCATCATCTCCTGGGAGATTGGTTTGGTGGAGTCTGGGCCAGAGAAAGGTGATGAGTTGATAAAATTCTTTCTTCTCTTTACAGAAGGCCTCTCTTCCTCCTCCTCTATTTTTTCTGGTTCGGTCTTGGGTTATTTTCAGTTTATACTGGGATGTTTAATTGATCCAAAGTACTGAAGAAATATTTCCAGCCTGTTGGTTGTAGGAGTCTTTTTTATATTGATGGATAAGGTTCTTTATTAAATCAATGAAATTGTGCTGAGAAAGTTTTCCTAATATGTACTCAGCATTTTTACGCTCCTTTTTTGGAAGGCTTTTTTATCACTTTGCTTGCTGGTTGATCCATCTTGGGTGGTTCACCAGCATTGTTTTCAGGCTCAGAGTGACCGCTCACTGCACACTCTAACCAACTCTTCTTTTTCGAAGGTTGACATATATTCTATCCCATTGGCCTCAGGACAATTCTTTTGCACAGACAAGTAAAAGAAGGTATACACTTTCCTCAATAACAAAGTTTTCAATGTCAAAAAAAAAAAATTTCTCATCTGGTTTTTCATCTTCTGAAACGGTTCAATAAAAAAACTAATGCTCTCTTATCACTCTCTCAACTGAATCTGATCTGATCCTCAAATCCTTGACCCAGCCTGACCTGAGAACCGGACAATATCAGCAGGACCTGGAGTTAATCAATCTGGTCACACTTGCAGAGTTCAATGTTTTCTTGAAAGGTTTAGAAAATTAATTTATAATTACATGTACTTGATTGTAATTATTTCAATAATATATGTATTCTGAATTGATTTGGTTCTTATGGTGTTTTGTACCATTACTATGTTCATACTGTTAATTGTTTTGTAAAACTGTTTTCCTTTGTAAATGAAACACTAGATCTTAGGAGATTTTCATGTCTAAATAAAGGAATAGATGAATAAAATAAACATCTTTAAGAAATTAAAAGCTGAATGACTTCAAACTTTTTGCATTTTAAATTCCAACAAAAAACTTATTTTCTTCGGAACAAGAGAAATTACAAAAGCTGATTAGTCAGACACTTCATTTGGATGCAATTTAATGGATTTCAGATGATAAAGTAAAAACAAATCTTGCAGTTAATTTTGACCAGGACCTGTTACTCAAAATCCATATCAAAGAGGTAGCTAGAATTTCCATCTTTCATCTCTGGAATATTGCAAAAATATCCAGGGGTGATGCTGTGTACTGTAACTAGTCCATGCATTTGTTACTTCAAGGCTGAACTTTACTAATACTAGTATATACTATACTATGTACTATACTAATTCTTTACTATGAGGAAGTCCACAAACTGTAGTTAAAAGCCTTCAGCTGATCCAAAATGCTGCAGCCAGAGTTCTGATGAAAATGAAAAAGAGAGATCATATCTCTCCTATCCTGGCTTCTCTTCATTGGCTTCCTGTTAAATCCAGAATAGAATTTAAAATCCTCCTTCATGCAGGCAGTTTATCAGGTTCCTTATTGCTCCCTC
>NW_015152312.1:38098-44140 GCF_000732505.1 Cyprinodon variegatus
ATCATTCTATCTCTATTCTCAACTTCTTCAGTATTTGTTAGTTCAGCTCATAACTTTTTTATCTCTGACATATATATGTTCTCTTTGATTGTTCTGGGTGAGCTGTCTTTTATCACTTTTACATGAAAACTATCTCAGAGCTTGTCAGCCCAACTGTTTCTTTCCCAGTCAGAGCCAAGTGTGGAAGTGCTAGTATGGAAGTGAGTACTTGAGACCATGGAAATATGTTGACCTCTTCTTTAGTTGGTAATATACAGAGAAACAGAGGTTTGAATGTTTACACAGAAAATCAAACATGTTTGAAATTTAGTCGTCCGTCGTAAGGTGTTCATGGACAAATCCTGCTGTTGAAGCAGAGTTATGCGCGTCTATGAGATTATTTACCAGAACCTTGAGTACTGCGAATATGCAAACAAGGGAGTTCTTCTTCTTCCAGATCCGACCAGCACCCTCTCTTGGCGCTCAGTCCGACGTGTGGTTTTTTTAGACGTACAGTGTGAGCAGGTTTATCGCAACAAAGCATCAGGCCACTCATTGTGAGAACATACATCATGAGCTGTGAACTTTTAAACCCTGCGGTTTTGTCATACAGTTTGAGATGTAGCTGCGTGCAACGATTGAAAATATCGCACAGTGTATGCCCAGCTTAAGGTATCTAGATTACAAAGTCAGCACACAAACGGACATGGCATACAGACTTCTACATGCCTCCTCGGCTTTCAGAAACACAAATAGATGGAAGTAGCCTGGGCTAAAAACACACACATAGTTTTATCAAGCACTTCAGCACATATATAGATAACCATATTAAAATATGATATAAATATAACCAAGATGGGTGTGATTTCTTTGGGAAAAGCACTGTGAGATGAAGAAAAGGTCTGTTCTGTTCTAGGTTTTTTGAACAAAATTGGACTCAGAGAACAAATAAATAATTTTTCCCCAGAGTCCAGCAGTTAAGGAATTTTAAGAGAATCGTTGCAGTGTCTTGATTCTTGTCCTAAAGAGAATCTACCAATTCTTCATACATTTCGTACAATGGCCAGGAAACAAATCAAGACCTTCTGAAAGATTTACAGCCAGCAGGAGCCACCTGCTGGGACAGTCTCTTCAGAACATCCAACCAGCTGGGAAATCTATTAGAGTAATAGTACATAAATGTATCTGTATAATGTTATAATGCATAAAGCTGTGTGCTGTGTGTATGCAATTATAATCAACTATTATCTGTAAGCTTGCTTTTAGGAGAGTTGTGGTTGACTTACTGGCAGCATTGAACTTTCTGACCTCTGAAGTCCAACACAGCAGTTACCTTGACTGAAGTCTGACGTCTAGCAGAAACAAATTGTTACTTTTATGTAATCTGAGTGCTGTAGCCTTCTCCTCCCTCCCTTAGTGCAGCTCTGAGATATGTAACTAGGGAATGCCTGATTCTAATAAATTGTGAAGAGAGCTTTGAGGCTGGCAGAGTGGTTTTGGAGATTGTAACTGTACGGTTCCTTACGACTCTGTGCCTTTATTTCCTTGTCTCAGTGTTTTAGGTGTTTGAACCTGACATTAAATTGGTCCTTCGAGTCGGATGCCAACACATCTGATGATTCCAGTGGACATGGGTGAAATCCAGAAAGACTGTGGCCACAGCAGGACTACTCGGTTAAGTCCTTTAGTCCCTTTGATGGGACTGGGTTCATCCCAGTTCCCTGGGATCTGACGCTTGATGGTAGTCTGAAGGTAGAAGGCACACAGGAGGACGGTGGAGTCCTGTAAATTCTGTTTAAGTTAAAAACCTGACTGAGTAAAAAAAGACCTGAAGGATTCTATACCCTGTTCAGGCAAGATAGAATTGTTGGGATCTGGAAATCTGTCCACCTTTCTCCAGCAGAGGTCGCCCTAGGTCTCCTGGAGCTGAAGCTGACTACCACACCTGCGGCTGATTTGCTCATCAGGGAGACCAGCATATAAGCAGCGGCAGGACTACTCTTCAGCGCCAGAGTGTTAAGCCAGTTACGGTTAGCAAGCCTGAGCCAACCAGCCTGCCTGATTCTCTGACTCCCTGAAAGCCTGACTTGAACCTAATCAGTTTTTTGTCCTCTCTGCCTCCTAGGAAGAACCTGACTGAAACCTGGAGCTCTGGAAGAGCAACTCAACTGAAAACCTGCCTGCCTGCTCTCAGTAACAAACCTGAAGATTAAACTGTCTGAATCTGCCTACCATCCTTCAAGAAGGAAACTTGGAGAAGCTCTGACACTAACAAGCCTGAAGCTAAGTCCTGTCGCTGCCAAACCCTCTGCCATCGATCAGTCTCTAGACCCTCCTGGTTCCCACCCTCTGCCGCTCAACCTGAATCTCTGAACAGGTACAGATCTGCACATCCTCTCAGCTACAAGATCATTAGCTTCCTGGCTAACCTAACTGTCCCTCTCTGCAGAGAACCCTGTGTGACCAGTCCTGGATCTGATTCCAGTATCTGTCAACTAACCTTGTGCTTATCTTTAATAAACTGTTAAACTTTTACTCTGACTCCGTGGGGTTCTGCATGTGGGTTAGAAACCTGAACCCCAACATGAGAGTAGGTCATTTTAATGTGTCACCTGTAAGTCCAAGTCTGGCCAGAGGTCAGTGGTCTGGCCCGTTCTGTGGTCCAGGAACGGGTCGACCCGTCATGAGCTCATGTGGAGGAAAACTGGGAGTCAAAGTTACCAACATGCTGAATTAAAGGAGCTGAGGGAAGGACAGATCAGATGTTATCTTACCCTTTCACAAACAATAGTAGATAAAACAAGTTCATGTAGCTTAAAGAACTTTAGATTAAAATTTTAACTTTGTCACAACTCATTGAATTATTCCATAATTTCAAACTTACCCAGTAGATTTACTTCCTTAGTATTTGGTACCCTTATCACTTCTGCACCTGCAGAAATCCAAACAAACTTCTCCTCAGCAGAGGAGGGAGGGAGGACCTGCAGCGCTGTAAACAAGGGGAGACGCTGCAGCACAGCCTTCTGTTGCTTCCACCAGACATGATGTGTGGAAGAAGAAAAAATGGGCTTTCCATCCGATTTCAAGAACGATGTTTCCAAGGCAAAGAAAAATCAAAGAACCAGAAACAAGAGTTTCATGAGGTGAAGAAACACCGAACCAGGGGTGCAAGAAGCTGAACCATCAACAAACATTACCTCCAGGTGGTACCTGACACTTCTGACAATCACTGTCCTCAGAAAAAATCAGTCAAAGAGAATCCTGCCTTGACAACGCCAAATTGTCGTGGGAAAAAATTATTCAACTATTCATCCTAATTAAATAAATGGAGATCGATGGATTTCACTCAGTCGGCACATTTATTAATCTTTGCAAAGAGAGAACAGTCATCATGGCACAGCATTCTGCTCTGTTCTGATCTGGGCAGGGTTCGTCCCCCCTTACTTAAGCAGTCAGAGTCATAACAAATTACACACACTTTGGTTAACAGTAAACCTTGAGAAAGAATATGGATTGTTATGGGAAGAAGCAATGTCTGGTCTACAAATACCACAACCCACAACAGTTGGACAGACTGTTTGGACCTTAAGTTTTGCTGCAGGACCTGTTAGAGGAGGTTCAGTAGGGAGGGTGGTTCTGTGTTTGTCAGCCTGTCAAGAAAGAAAAGTTTAAGCATTATAAGAGTTTTTGTTGTATCATCAGAATATTTATATCACTCTGTTTAACTCCAGAACCACAGATCATGGTGAGTTAGATCATTATCTTCACAATCTGTTACTATGGTGATAAACTCAGAATTAGTCTGATCTCTATGTCTGGATTTAAGAACCACAATTTCTCTAACTTCAGGGTTAAAATTGGGTTTAACAGTTTTTACTGAACCTGCTTTCTGGAAGGAGGAGGTTCTTTATCAGAACAACATCAGATATGAGTTCGATAGAAACCAGTTAGAAACCAGTCAGACCAGAATTCCTCCCACTAACTCTTCGTAGCTGTCTCGCCTCCATCACAGGTAAAGCTCCGAAAATGTAAGCATGCAAAGGGAGTGGTCAGAGATCAGTATGCTTTTATAGGCATAACTCTTAATTCTGGTAGCCAAAGAGTTTGAAATTAGGAAGTAATCTATGCATCTATAGCTATTATGGATCATTGAGTGGCAAGAATATTGTTTCTTTGTTCGATTCTGTACCGTCTATATATCTCTTAAGTTTGGTTCAGACATCAAATGTTGTATAAACCGTCTATTGTTAGGATGGAAAAATCTAAACCTGATGATTGGTCGAGATTAGGAGTAAAGTTTCAACCAAAGATCACATGACTGTGAAAGCTGTAATAAAGAGAAACTAATAATTGTAGAAATCAGGGTCATCTATATTAGGACCATAAAGATTAAATTAATTTAAATTTTGGTTCATTATTGAGGCTTTGATTATTATGAATCTCCCAGCAGGATCTATGAGTCTTTTTAATACAATAATATACAATTCTTCACCATAATTCCTATTTCTTTGTCTTTTGTTCATGTTTGCAGTCAGTCCTGCTCCAGTTAAATAGCGCCTCATGTGGCGAGGAGTCCAGCAGCGTTAATAATCTTTTAATATGGTTTTTTTTCAATGAAACATTTTTGTTTTCTATAACATCGACTGTCAAAAATCATACAGTAACACATTTCCATCTTCTTTTTGAGATATTTTTGGAATTAATGTTTTTTTTCTTTAGTACAATAAATTACAGCGAAAAGTCAAGTCAGGGATCGAACATTTCAAAGAAAAGCAGACGCTGACAGTTTGTGGACTAAAAGAAGCCTCTTTACTTCAAAGCTGCTAACTTAAACAGACTGAACGACAGTTTTTATTTTCTTTCTAAACTCCTGCATCATCAAACCAAAAACATTGAAACATCGACAACAGAAAAACATGAACGTTTCCACATCAGAGCTTCTTCTTCTGGCCTTTTATTTTGATACAGGAAACGAGTGAACATTCACACAGAGCCGCGCCCTGCTTAAAGGAACAGTCCCACATTTTTAGCCCCAGGAAGCTGTTAGCCTAGCTTAGCACAAAGCATGGAACTGATGGAAACTGTTAGCAGACAATTAGTTTTTCTATTATTTTTGAATGTTTTTAGCTAATGTGTTGCTTTTTGGGATCTGTAAAACTGTAAACTGTAGTTTAGTTTAATCATAATTCATGGTTTAACAAGGAGGTTGATAACTTCTTCACATAAGCCCCATTTACAGGGTTCCTACAGCATAAGGCAAGTTAAATGCAAGACTTTTTAATGCCACTTGGAAAAAAAAAATTAAGACCAAATTCACAAGAAAAACCTGCTTGCGACAACTTAACCCAAAGGTTTATTTTAACATAAACCACTGCACTAATGTTTCACATTTTGAAAAGCTTCCCATACAGAAAGAAAGCTAAAAATGAAAAATAAATCGTGATAAAAATAATCCTATTTATGAAGTTTTAAAAATTAAGACCTACGAAAGACTGATTTAATACATTTAAATATGAATTAAGGCCTTAGTTTTATTTTGAAGAATTCAATGCCTTTTAAGACTTTTTAAGGACCCGCGGGAACCCTGATTTACGCTACCCTTTTGAAACCGTGCACAGATCGGTCCGAGCACGGTAACCAAGGTAACTGTTGAATGTAAATGCTACGCACAACTGAACTGGACCGTGCCAGAAACAACCGAACCTCGCTAACATGGTACTAGTTCATCAGTTCATCAGTAGGGCTCGGCGCGGTTCAGTTCTGGCTCACTTCTCTGATAACAAAGAGAACATGAGCAGACTGCGTCATCTCCTTACAGTCAGCCTCTGTAATCAGGAGATTTCAGACATTTATTAAAATCCTAGCTTCCCTACAGCGCTGCACGTTTTCCAGTGATGATTCTGCTCAGCAGTGTCATCACAAAAAAACGTGCAGCACTGTAGGGAAGCTAGGATTTTAATAAATGTCTGAAATCTCCTGATTACAGAGGCTGACTGTAAGGAGATGACGCAGTCTGCTCATGTTCTCTTTGTTATCAGAGAAGTGAGCCAGAACTGAACCGCG
>NW_015152312.1:44346-46309 GCF_000732505.1 Cyprinodon variegatus
TATTTCTAGATCGTTTTTCCAGTGAAGCCCTGATTAGACGATCGTTTGTCGTATCCCCTTCCCAAAAGAAAAGAAAGTAAATTCACCAAAGGCTTCCTTCTTCCGTCTCTCAGCAAACTTCCTGAATGTTACGGGCGGCGCCATGTTGGTTTGCTTTTTTACCACTAGAGAGCAGTAGTACCATAGATCGCCACTAGAAAGAAACCGTGCTAGCGTGGTGTGGAAATGGTCGTAAGGAACCGATCTTGGATCGGTTAACCGCTCTGAACTCGGCACGGATCGGTTTCTGAGGGTAGAGTAAATGGGGCTACAGTTTCATTTTGGTTTGGAACTTTTCTTAACTAATATAACCTTCATTTGAAAACTGCTTTATTTACACAGATTATCTATATCCAATATTGAAACTGGTTTGATGACCTGAAACATTTATTTAAACAAAAATCCAAACCAGAACAAATGAAGTGTGTCTCTGTGTCCGTTTTTTCCTAAGGTTCCCAAACTTTCCAGACTGAGTTTAGGAGAAGAACTTTGGGTTTAGGCCATGACTGGAGTTCAGTTTTTCTGATCTATGGATGAGTTCAGAAACCTGCTCAGATCTTCTGCTCTGGATGATCTGAAGGTCTGACTAAAACCAGAGACATCAGGTCCAACTATGATCTAAGAGACTTCAAACGTTTCCAGAAAACATTTTAATCATTTTGTCTCTGTTTGCTGGAGTAAAACAAAAAGCAGAAATATTACAAAATCATATCTAAAACAGCAGAAATAAAAACTTGGACATGATGAAAACAGAACTCTCTGATCTCAGATCTGAAACATGATCTTTAACTTGAGTTCATCTGAAGAGGAAAAAATGGGCTGAAACCAAAGAGAAAAGGATCTTTAAATACTTCAGATGGAGCAGATCAAAGATCTTCACATGGAGAAAACTGAGGCTAAAATCAGAACCGTCAGACTAAACATGAGCTGCAGCTCTGCAAGAATCTAATCTAACTGGAAGGAGAACATCTGAGGAACAGTTGACTAGATTCAGTTCAGAATCTTGGAGATGATCTCCTCAAGCTGAGCAACAGGCTATAAAAATATACAAGGTTCTGTTAGAACCGTACACAGGAAGTCCGTTCTTCATCTGATGCAGAACTGAAGCCCAAACAGCTTCTCCAGAGCAGAACAGATGTGGTTCTGCTGGAGGCTGATACCAGGGTCCACTTTGGACTGAGTTCTGAGCTCCAGCAGAGCTGGGTTTGGGTTCTATCTGAAGGTTCTGTTCAGATTCTTGTGTCTGCAGCAGCACAGTTCAGGTTAAACCTTCTCTGATGTTCTGCTCCTGGTTTGGACCCACCGCCTTCATCTCAGCATCGATCTGCTGGTGTCTCTCTCACTGTCTGCTGCCTGAACCGTATCGGGCCACATAAGCTGCACAGGTCCGGCAGTAAGGACGTGACGGGTCTGCAGGAAGCTGCTGGCAGAGGGAGCAGAGCCGAGGGCCCCTGTTGGGGCCCCTGTCTGTCCGCTGGAGATTAACGGACCTCTGGTCCCATGAGGAGCTTGGCCGACTGTTCCTGTACTCCACATCCCGGCGCCAGTCGGTCTCAGGGGGGACATCCATGCGGCGGGGCTGAGTGGGGACGTCTCCTGACTCACGGTGGCGCTGTGGAGCAGAGCCAGTTCCTCTCCCAGTTAGACACGCCTCCTGGTGGCTGATGGAGGTGTTAGTGGGGCGCCGAGGGAGGACCAGGGTGGAGTAGAGACTCTGTGGACCCAAAGAAGCAGGAGGACCGGTTCTGGGCCTTGGCAGGGAGGAGGAGGAGGAGGAAGGTGGGGCACGCCGAGGCAGAGTGCCATAATTCATCGTGTTGCTGTGGAGACCGGAGGGAGTCGGAATCCTATCAGGCAAAACCAGAAACTGGTGCTGGAGGCGTGAAGGAGCTGAAGAGGAGGAACAAAGAGACAAGATTCAGAG
>NW_015152312.1:47151-53142 GCF_000732505.1 Cyprinodon variegatus
CAAAAAAAAAAATCAGAATTGAGCATCAAGGCCTGCAGGGTGAAAGTAGCCATAGTTACCATGGTCAGCTTGAAGCACTTAAACCAATGAGAATCAATCAGTTCTCTCCAAATACAGGAATATGTCAGCATTAGATACTTTATTAGTTAACATAATGTATTTCTAATAAAAAGGTCAGTTAGTTAATTTGATCTATTATTATCAAATAGATTTATGTTGCCTCACAGAAACATGGCTGCAGCAAGAGGATTATGTGAGCATAAATGAGGCAACTACAATTTCATATGCGCACAAATTCTGTGCAAAGGGGGAGGAGTAGCAAAAATCTTTCAGTCTGACTTACTGATTACCTCAAAGCCAATTAATAGTTTTTATTATTTTGAAAATTTAACCCCAAGTTTCCCTCATCCAAACTGTAAAGCAACAAAACCTCTTCTTTTTGTAACTCACCATCGTCCACAAGGTCCTTACACTCTGACAGGGTCATCATAATGAGTGATTTTAACATCCATGCTGACATTCAAGGTGATAGCTTAAATCTAGCATTTAATGCTACCTTACATTTGACAGGCTTTGTTCAAAATGTGAATAGTCCCACACATTCTCATCTTCATACTTTGGACCTTGTCCTGACATACGGCATAGAATATGAAGAAATAAAAGTATTTCCTCACAACCCTGTCCTCTCTGACCGCTTTTTAATAACCTTCAGGATTACTTTAACAGAGTTAACAAATTGATAATTTTTTATGGGGTTACTAGTACTTTGTGTACTGCCTTGGAAGACATGCCTCCCTTGAAAAAGAAAAACTTTAAAAATAGAGAGCTGGCTCCCTGGTTTATCCCACCTAGTCTGGAAAATTAGTTTACTGCTGTATAAGAGGACCCTTTGTAAAGCAAGAGCAGCATATTTCTCACCCAGAGCCATAGCTCTGTTGAACCGTCCATTCCACCTGCTCTTAGCAGTAATGATTTTATGGGATTCTTTATAAATAAGATTCTATTAACAATAGAATCATAAGCACCCTTATGAATACGCTGGTGAAAATTCTTAGTCATTCAGGTCATAGTCATTCCGAAAAAAAAAAAAAAAAAATCCACTGGACCTTGTTTCCAGGTTTGAACTTCTCCATATGTATATTTTTTTATATAAATTCATAATCTTCTGGTAAAGTTGCACAACACAAATGTGAGAGTGATGGAGGAGCAGTGAGGAGGTGAGGGGTCAGTGGGTTACCTGAGTGTCCCCAGGAGGAGGGCCCCGAGCTGGGGGGCCGTGATGCCTGCATGTGGGGGTGCTGTGGAGCTGGGGGTCCATGGTGTCGGGGTTGATGGAAGGAGGCGTGATCTGCTGGGAAGGAGGTGGAGGAGGGGGGGTGCAAGGAGGAGGTGCTGGGGCAGCGTGGGAGGGAGGAGGTGCTGTGAAGGTTTGAGTGTCTGAGGGGGGGCCTGGAGACATTGGGGTCCTTCAGACAGGATGAGGAAGAGGAGGTGGGATGAAGATGGATTTAAAAGAGGAGTAAAAAAAATGAGGAGGTAAATTAACAAGATGTATGTGAAATAAAAACATAAATGAGATAAAACTGTCAGATAAAGTTTCTCTGAGTGATTCTGACAGATAGTGGACCCTTTGAGCCACCGTAGTTTCAGTAAATCTGATCAGAAGATGTCTGCAGGCTACTGGATGTTTAACATGAGTCAGCTTCACCTGGCAGACGGCGCTCAGGGTAAAGCTACCAGAGGAACTAAATGAGGCATAAATAATTTAAGCAGCAGCCTGAGGCGACTCCTGAGGGCTGAATACAGGATGGATGAACATCAGCAGCTGCTGAAACCTTTCAGACTGATCTCAGTTTGATGCTTTGAACTAAATCCACTTCCTGGTTTGATCTCATTCATTAGCTGCAATCAGTCACATCAGTTTGATTCATGGAGGGAAATAGGCTGCAGTGATGACATGATAACACCAGGGGGCAGCATTATCCTCCTGTGTTTGACTTACACATCTTTGTGGGAGGGTCTGCGGTCTCGACCCGATGACGGTTCCGCTCAGACTTCGAGCGAGGCGTCGCAGGTTTTCTGCGCTGTAGCTCTCGTCTTCACCTGCAGGGGGCTGCAGACGACACAGATAAGATCAGAATCTTTCTACAGAATATTTCTTTAGAAACTTCCAGTAATCTCAGGCGAGGAACTGATGGTGAGGATGAAGAGGATATTTCTTCCTCTTACTGAGACCAAATGCAGCATCTGACTCAACCACTTTAAGGGCTTTGCACTTTAAGATTTTAAACTTTAAAGTGCATTTATAATTAAACACTTTTTGGCTTTTATATCTTTTAAACCATTTCATGAATAAACTAAAATTTCAATACATTCTAGAGCTCAGATTGATCTGATTATTAGGCTTCATGCACTGTTGTTCCAGATGTTTCATAAAACAGCCACTAAACCTGAGATGAACACAGAATCCTGTAATATCAGAAGATCAGTCCAGCTCAGGGTTAATCAGTGATTTTGACTCCAGTTTTCCATTAATTTTGTTATCAATGTTATAATAAAACTTTAGTATTTATCTTTTTTACTGATGAAGCAGCAGCTTTTAGTCCATTTATACCTTTTGCACAGGTGAGACCAGACTTCTGTAGGCATATCTCTCTATTTCAGCGGTCGGTGTTTTGGAGCGTCCAGATCCTGATGGTATCCTCCTCACACCTTAAAACACACAAAGAAAAATCATTTATGGTGAATTCCATATTTCCATTTCTGTTTTAGAAACCAGAATTATTTCCTGTCACTAATTTATTTGATGTGTGTGAATGGAGTTCCACAGGGTTCTGTATTCATCCATATTTTATTCAGTATCTAAGTATTTACGTTCATCACATGATCCACAGATTTATCCAGCTGTGAAACCCTGGGCAGGTCTAGAGGCAGCTACGCCTGCTCTACGTAGAACCCGGTGCCGATAAATCGCAGGGCTGATCTTAACGTTCCGCTAATTATTTGACATCGGCCAAAATGTGGCTGATTAAAAAAAATTAAATTACTGCTGCGAAAAAGCTGAAAGAAACTTGGACGGGCGCCGATTCTGCTCGTCCCGTTCTGAGCTAGGAGCGCTGCCCCTCCCCGCAAACAAACACGCTCAACAGCCGATGCTAGCATCAGCATGGAGTTGGACGGAGTGAGACAAAGTGAGCAGTTTACTCCACAGTAAGCTGTGACGTTGTCATGGAAACATGCTGTTAGGGCGCATTAAGGAGAGCAGACGGGTTTAACATGCGCTAGCTTAGGCAAAAATATTAGCGAGGGGAAAATATGACAGGGGAACAGAAGACCTTGCCTATTCATCCAGGCCAACAATTCCCTCTAACGACCCCCATTTCAGAGACATAGACAGGTATGGGGCATTGCAGGCTAACAAAGGAACACCATTCCACGGGGGGACCTGTTCGTCTGTTTCTATTTGCATGTTTTCTAAACTAAAACCAGGCTTTCTTTTTGGTTCACTCTATAAAACAAAGCGGCGCGTGTATGAGTTTATTTTTTATTTTTTAAACTTTATTTAACCAATGTACATTACAGCAGGTGGCTACGCTCTACCCCTTCTATTCATTCTAGCTCATCTGAATGGTTCATCTGGAGAGTGAGATCATCTGTGGTAGCAGCACTAGACATCTTCCAGGCATGTGAGGAAAACTAGCAGCAGTTCAGAGGACAGGAAGAATGAACGGTAGTGCGCTGCTGACGTCATATACACGCTGCGTTGTTTAAAAAAATATATAAATATAAAAAAACTAACCGCGGATGTCTGGGGGACAGTGATTGGCCTCCATGTTCTGAATGCTGGCGTACCATAAAGAATAAATGATGAACAGTTTAGTTTGTGCCTTCAAGTCGTTGCCCATAGGAAGACGTTACTGGATATAACCTAACGGAATATCTTCAGAACGGCTCCAAATGACACTAAACTCATCTGGGAGAGTAGAACATGATGGAATAACGGAAAATCAAGGACCCAATGTAAAAAAAACGGTGTTTTCCTTTAAGGTTTTGTTACAAAAAAGTTAAAAATCATTCCACTGGACTTTGTTTCCAAGTTTCTCTTCCATCCAGGAAGATTTTTCAATTCAAAATGTCAGAATTAGCGTTTAGTTCCAGGTTTTATCCAGCAGCCCAACAAAGCCTGGTTTATGTTTGGCTTCTTTGTCAGTCTGCCAGGCCCATACCTGTCTATGTCTCTGAATAGGGGGGGGGTCTCCTGTTCCCCTTTAAAGGGGAAGGTAGGGTTGAGATGATAGCAGGAAGTAATCAACTATTTCTGACATTTTGAATTAAAAAGCTTCCTGGATGGAAGAGAAACTTCAAACTTGGAAACAAAGTCCAGAGGATTGTTGTTTATCTTTCTTGGAATAACTGACCTGGATGACTGAGAATCTTCACCAGCATATTAAAGATTAGGACGTTTAGCTCCACGCTGAGATGGAATCAAGGTTTTTATCTAGTGGATCAGAGGTCTGCAGCCTGCTGCTCAACAGACCAGACTGGCTCTGGACCAGGGGTGGGAAATTCCAGTTCCTGAGGACCCGTATCCTGCAACTTTTAAATGTGCCTCTGGTTCAACACACCTGGATTAAGGAATCCAAAGATTGAGATGACTCTGGAGGAACCGACAGCAGACTAAGGGGATAATTCAACCATTTGATTCAGGTGTGTTAGACCAAAGATGGATCTAAAAGCTGCAGGATACCGGCACCAAGGAATTTCCCACCCCTGCTCTAGACTCTCAGTTTATCAGACAATGACCTGATACTGTTCTTTCATTCATCATGGCTCTCCTGGTAAACCAGAACCTGAAGAAACTGAAAGATAATTATATTGATGGATCCAGAATCTCATCATCCTGATAAATTCTGTTGATCAGAATTAGTCTGGATCTTAAACCAGTTCATCAGAATTTATTCATTGGTTCTACTTCTCTAATTGTCACAGACTAATGTTTATCTTCTCTCTACCTGCTCTGCTGCCCCCTGCTTGTGGGCTGACCCCCCGGCTGCCCCGGTGCATGCTGGGAGCCTGCAGACTGGCCTGGTACAGCGTCTCCAGCTCAGACATCTCCTCTCCAGCCTCTGCTGCCGCCACTCCTCCACCTCCCGCTGCATTCTGGGAGTTGTAGTACCGGTTGACGTTCTCCGCCCAGCATTCTACAGGCAGGGCGCCTCGGTGAACCGGACTGGAGGCGGGTCTGACGGGCTGGCCAAGCGGTGGGGGGTTGGAGGCGGAGTCTGAGGGAGGCTGAACGGGGGGGCTGATCGATTGGTTTGGAGAATCCACCACATCGGGTTGATCCAGACTTAAACAAGACCACTTCCTGGTTGGGCTGAAGGAAGGGGGAGGAGCCAAAGTTGAAGCTGGGCTATGATTGACGGGTGTGGCCTGTTTATTATTAGTTTGACACGAGTCGCCCTCTGGTGTTATCACAGGACACCTAGTGGTGGGATCAGCAGGTGACGGCGTTCTAGGTGGGAGCGGGGCTTGTAATGGGACAGACCAATCCTCTACAGGTGGAGGGGGAGGAGCCAAGTCTTCCAGGCAGGTATCCACAGAGAGAGCAGGGAGGGACCTGGCATTACTGAGGGTTTTCCCAAAGAAAGAGCGGGGGCTCCTGGTCCTACTTGGAGAGGGGGCCAAAGGGCTGGAGGCGGAGCCAGAGGGCAAACCTGATGCAGATGGGAGGGGCTTAAAGCTAGTGGAAAGGTGAGTGTCCTGTGGATGGGCAGCGGACTGGTTGCCCTGCTGGTCTGTCAGAAGAACTGCGAGCGGGAGAGGCTTTTCACTGCAGGGGAGAGAGAGAGAGAGAGAGAGAGAGAGAGAGAGAGAGAGACAACCACATTAAACGCTTGAAGCTTCAAATAATAACTTTATATGAACATGTAAGTGGGCGGGGCTTAAATGTTCCAAAAACAAAATATATAGATGTTTGCAGCCAAAACT
>NW_015152312.1:53636-62985 GCF_000732505.1 Cyprinodon variegatus
TAGATAGAAAACTTTGAATCAATCTGACTGGATGATCTGGTGAACTGGAAAGTGACCTGAGATGACATGATGTGAATTGGAGCTATAGAAATAGACTGAATAGAGTTAAATTAGCTGGTTTTGTTGACCCCCGACAGCCTGAGCCTCCCTGACCTCTGATTGGCTGCGTTCAGTGCAAGTGGTACCTGGGCTCCTCCTTTTGCTGCTCCTCCTGCAGCACAGCTTCCTGTTTTACTGCCTCCTGTTGCAGCTGCATGCGCTGCTGCAGGCTGCGGGCTCTCCTGGTGCAGCGCTGCAGCCGACTGTGGCTACTAGCTCCAACCTCAGTCGCCACCGAGCGCAGCTTGGCTGCAGCGCGTGTGTGGGGGAGTTACAGAACAACGGACACAGAAAATAAAGAAAAGAAAGAATAAATGGGAAATGAAAAGAAAGAAAATAATAACATATGATGGTTTTCATGTAAAAATCATTTAAAGGAAACATGAAATCAGAGTGTTTATGAGACGTGAGGCCTGCTGTGTGTCAGAAATGAGGAAATAATAAACAGAAACTATGTAAAACCAACAGAAAAACACTGAAACCAGCCTGAAGGCTCAGAAAAAAGATCCAATCCAGCCTCTTCTTCTTATGCATCATGTTACTTTGGTCCATAAATAAGGAGAGGAGTCTCACAGTGTTGCCAGATTGGGCGGTAACCCGCCCTATTGGGTGGTTTTCATTTTTTATTTTGAGATTAAAAATAGCTTTGGGCTGGTTGGGAGTCAGATCGGCGGTTTAGAAGTTAACTTTAGGAAAAGTCTGTTCATATTCAGAATTCAAACTTCTGAAAGTACTTTAAATACGAAATTATTACATCTTGTTCAATAAATGATCAATGTTTTTAATTAAGATTAATTTTCATGTGAATGTGCTTTACTGGAGGCATCAATATGGAGAAAAACTGGTTGGATTGAAGCATTTTGACATGTAGTGGTGAATTAAGTTGTACTGAAGTGTGTTCATGTTCACACAGTAAATATAAGGATATATGTGAATTGGGCGGGTTGTGGCGTTTTTAACAAACGTTTGGGCTGGAAAACCTCTAACTGGTACAGAGCAGCTATTTGGGCATCAAAAATAATTATAATGTCTTATTTCAGGTGCATTTTATCTAATTATCTTATTTTTAGAGTTATTATAGTCATTCCATTAGCAGATCATCATATTTACCTGCTCAAATTAAGGGGAAATACACTTAAATTAAGAGATTTTAACTTATTTATTGATCATTTCTGTAGTGCAACTAAATATATCAAACATGAGGTCTAAACATTGTTAGTGAGGGCCGGGGTCAGTGCAATGGGAGGGGCTTACAGACGGCTTCGTTGACCGCAGACAGCGCCGCTGTGACTTCGCCTGCCTGCTCCAGACGCAGCGATTGGTCCAGCAGAAGCTCCGCCTCCATCACACACCTGTCAAAGCTGTCGCCTTTACCTGCAGGACAAACCGAGTCAGAACAATGGGAGAAGCTGCTGGTTCATCGCTTCGTTTGTTTCGGTTTGAGCCGCTCAGCAGGTCAGAGGGACATTCCTGCTGTTCATCATATCTGCTGAGCTCGCAGTCTGCAGCGCTTCAGCCCGACTCTCTGAACCATCAGAGCTGCAGAACTCACCCTGGACCTGCAGCTGGTCCAGGTCCAGAAACTTGCTGGGTCTCGGGTTGAAGCCCAGAGCCGCCTCCCTCTCCTTCTCCTGCCGCCGCTGCTGCTCCTCCTCCTTTGCTCTCCTCAGCACCTCCTCCTGCAGCTCGTCCAGCTCGCTGCGGCCTGCAGGGGGCGCTGCAACACAAACATCACAGCTTAGAGAACAGCCGGGTCTGGGTCATGACTTCTAAACTTCATCCTCCGTACCGAGGCTCCCTCTGCTGGTGGAGCCGATGTCCTGCAGCAAGGAGCCGCTGCTCTTTGACCTGATGTTCCTCCATGATGGTCCTGAGGAGGAGGAGGAGGAGGAGGAAGGTTTCTTCACAGCGCTGTCCCTGCAGAACAAAGACAGCATCAGTTCATCTAGATGGATTTATTCATGTCTTAAATTTTAGTGACGGACTTTAACATTTAGACAGAAGAGCTAAACTTTCATCTCAGTGCTGTAATTTAATTTCTAAACCTCTAACAGATGCAGATACCAACATTTCAGACTTTAAGCAGCAGGGATTTTAAAATATTTATTGTTTAATCATATTAACAGCTTTTAATCAGTTAGTCTGAAACAAAATCATCTTCATTGTTTTCCTACCGGCCCTCCATCTATTTAATACAAACTAGATGATAATAAAATGATAAAAATAAATACAAGAAGATAGTTTCTATATCATCACTCTTCCCTACTGGCTTTATCTTAATTTATCTTGTTGATATTTTATACCTTTAAAATGTCTTTTAACAGTGATTGTTTTTTGAAGTGTAATTTCCAGTTGGACCTGCGGGGGTCAGTGTTGTCTAATAACAGGAGTTTCCTATATGTTCTATGGATGGTTATAGGGAGTCATTGTGAGCAGCGATTGTCTAATCTAAACCTTACTGATTTAAATGTTTCTTATGGAATAAATGTGGTTTTTCAGTCAGTAATTCATGTTCAAACTGGTTCAACCTGCATTTTTAACACAATCCGTCAGAAAGTGAACCTCGATGTTCTGCTGAAGATTGAAGACGTTCATCCAGTTGTGCCAGAAACCATAAACTGCTGTTAGCATATCAGAGCAGAAAGAGACTCTAGGATTGAATCCCAAACCGCCGGTGTAGGTACCAGATTGACTCGGGCTGCCATAATTGTTTTAACGTTTGCACAATTGCGCAAAACATTTTGACGGTCTGGACAGCTTACTAAAGTAATTATAGCGGGGTGTAGGTTTTATTTGAATGCGGGACTGCGGTTTGTAAACGGACAATTTTACGAAGAAATTCTCCATGGTCCCTGCGCCTTCCGATGACGTCACCGAATTCGCCATCGGCCTTGCGCCTCCCGATGACGTCACATTATGGCAACGCCACTCAAACAAACTACATTGAGCCGCGGTCTGCATTTGTAACGAGAACAAATAGAGACCGCGGGCGCAATGTAGTTTGTTTGAGTGGAGTTGCCATATTGTGACGGGCGGAATTGCCATATTATGACGTCATCAAAAGGCGCAGGCCCCCGAGTCAATCTGCTATCTACACCGGCTAACCGCTAACCGCTAACCTTAACATTCCCAATAAAGTCGCTTTCACAGCTGTGGAAGGCGCCTGGATTGAAGGTAGGGGGTGTAAACGAGAAAGTGCCGGTTTTTCCCTCCAACAGAAAAGGGAAGCATTTGTTACTATGACAACCTTCAATTTTCATGGCTGTAGCTCTGTGACGCAGGATGACATCACATCAAACGTTTGCCATTTTCTTAACAATAAATCTATCCAGTCAAATCAAACTATTTAAAGGAGAATCTTCCATCTTCTACTTGCCCTACCCACTACATGGTTTGGGACAGCACTGACTGTGATGGACCCTCCACAGGAACGCGCTAATAGAGGGTTACGTCCCCTCGGCCCCTCCCCGGTTCCTCACCTGTCTCCCAGGTTGAGCTCCAGACTCACAGGGCTGCTGCTGTTCCTCTCACTGCTCTCATAGCCGCTCTCCATCCTCTGGATCAACCTGGGAGGAGGAGGAGGAGGAGGAGGGAGCCGTGACTCTCTGAAGGAGGTGGGCAGCGTCCTGGAGGATCCAGGTCTGACGGAGGACGCCTCCTCCTGGGCTGAGAAGGAGGCGTCTCCTCCATCAGCAGCTTCTCCCCCATCAGGTGGGGGTCCTCCCAGGGGGCTGTACCCCGCCTGCCTCCGCCTCTCTCGGGTGAAGATGGTGTCAATGTTCAGCGTCTCCCTCCGCGGTTTCCAGGCGGGTCGGTACCGCCCCGCTCCTCCTGAGGCGCTGGACTTGGACTCGCTGCTGGTGCTGTCAGCCTCCCAGTCCTGGACTTTAGAGGAACCCGGAGCCGCATTTGGACCTGGGAGGTTCTGGATGAAGGGGGAGGAGGAGGGGGAGGAGAAGACGGCGGCTGGCAGAGAGGAGGAAGACGAGGAGGAGAGGGGGCGGATGATGTTGGTCATGGTGTCCTTAAAGTCTCTGAGGCGACTGGTGGAAGACGAGGAGGAGGAGGAAGGTTTGGGGAGGTGACGAGGAACCTGCTGCTCCTTCAGGGTTTCTCCTGGAAGATGGAGGAGAAGAAAACAGTGTGGGAGACCGAGGAGGAAGGAGGAGACATGGAGGAGGATTGAGGAGAGCAGCGATGCAGAACTTAGAGTGAATGAATGAATCATGAGGAACCAAAGCAAAGCTTCTCTGTGAAGAGAGGAAAATATGAATGAAGTCTAAGCCCCGCCTACCATCGCTATGGTAACCTGCTGATGACGGTTCGTGTTTAATTCGCCGAGACCGCCCGGAGCTCCGCCTCCTGTCCAAGGCCCCGCCTCCTTTCCTCAGAGCCTGCTGCTGCTCCCCGTCCGCCAGGCGGTCTGATGACAGATGCATTATGGGATGGATTACAGTTCATGCATCACAGTGAATGAGTGAGGATGGAGGAACCAGCGGGTCGGGTCTGAGGGGGGGTTGGTACCTATGGCCTCCAGGCTGCAGAGCGAGGCGGCGCGGTCCGGTCGCTGCGGGGAGATGAGGGTTCCCTGGGCCTCATGGTGGGAGTGGGGGGGCCCGCGGCCGCAGTAGCTCTCTGTAGACGAGTCGGTTCTCGTGTCGCTGGAGATGGACGGCTCCCGGCCTGTTGGGGGGGGGCAGTGATGATGTCATCGCTATGGTCCAGCTCCTAACAGCTGCTTCATGCAGACGGTCTGTTTACCCGAGTCCTCGCTGTCGTAACTGGCCTTGTTCAGGTGCTGCAGGTCCAGACGCGGCGGCAGGTCCGGCGCCGACACCGGCGTCCCCCGGGGGTCCGCGTACAGCAGCAGCAGCGGCTGGTAGTGGCCCTTGATGCAGCGTGACACCACGTCCTTCCACTTGGGGCCGATCTGGAGGAAACAGAAACACGCAGCGGGATGTTTGGACCGGTCGATCTACCGACGCCATCTGAACGCACGGCTCTGCAGAGAGGAGGGTTACCATGGAGACCAACACTGCTAGAATCAGCCTCAGACTCTCTGCTGTTTATAGAGACTCACTCCACGTGTTTATGGGATCATTTCCTGCACATCCTTTCACTCCTGGACTGGCTGCTAGCTTTAGCATTTTCTCCACTAACTGACTTTGCAGAAATATACTTTTTCATATTTTTTAAGAGGATTTTTAAACATTACTTTCTCAAAATATTAGCGACCTGTTGTAAAGTTTTACTTTCCAGCCATTTTCCATCACGCTTATTCTAGTTGGGGTGGTAAGGGGTGCTGGTGTCCATCAGCTGTCTGCAGGTCAGAGGCGGGGTCCACCCTGGACAGGTTGCCAGGGCAACACAGAGACAAACAGGACAAACAACCAATCACACCTAAGGAGGAGTTAGTGAAGCCAATTAACCTAACAGTCATGTTTTTGGACTGTGGGAGGAAGCCGGAGTACCCGGAGAGAACCCACGCATGCTCAGGGAGAACAGCAAGCTCCATTCAGAAAGACCCCAGGCCGGAATCGAACCCGGGACCTTCTTGCTGCAAGGCAGCAGTGCTACCCACTGAGCAGCAAAGAAAGCACGTGACGTTTGCGTCTCTAAGCGGATTTTATTCGCAGGAATGAAGCCTTTTTTTTTCTATATCTATATCATCTTTGAAGGGGGAAAAAATTTAGTTTAAAAATAAATCTATTTAAAAAAATATCAGCGACCCAAAGCAAATATTATTTATTCCTTCATTTTAATATTTTATTTTTAATTTAAACCTAAGGTCTGAGGTTATTAAAAAAGAACAAATGTCCTGTGGTAGATATTTATTAAATAAGATTTTCTTCAAAAAAAAGAAAAAAAGAGCCCAAGTAATGTTTGCTAGTTTGAATGATGCAAAGATTTCCATTGACTGACGGAGAGTAAAACTGATCCGCTAAATTTCAAAATAAGAGTGTTGGGACGCACGAATAAATATATTAAACTAAGATCAAAATGTTTATCAGTTTTTCCACAGAAAGCAATAAAAGCATAAACCAGTTGAACCATTATCAAGCAACAATATAAGAACTGGATCTGAAAACAATTTTACATTTAGTTTATATTCATTATGAATTATACCTGTAAAGTTTTCCATTATTATGTTTTTATTGTGTTTAAACTCTTCATAATAATGATAATTTTAATAATAAGTTAGAATAGATTTAGTCAGTGATGTTTAACTAAAGTTATTTTCCATTATTTCCAGAATCCGTCTGGATTGTTTAAATCCAAATCAAAGATCAGAACTTTCCTCACCCTGATGGAAAAACAAACCTCTTCCGTTTATCTTTTCTGTGGAAAGGAGACGCTTCTCTTTATCATTTCCACCCTTCCTCCATTTTCCACGGCTGCCATCGGATGTGACAGGACGTCCCGGCGTGGAGCGGACCGTCCCGCCGCAACAATAACCAAACCAAAGCTTCTGGCTGTTTGTTCAGCAGAGAAAGAGATGGAGGTCTGCAGTGTGGGCAGAAAGCGTGGAGCCTCTGACCACACCTTCAGTCCAGCTGCACCGACAAACAATGGAGGGATTTCCTCGTTTCACAGAACCCAACATCGAACCGCATGTTGGGAGGGGGGTGGGGGTGGGGTGGAAACTCATCAGATATTTCCTCTACAGTAACGGAAAAGTCTGGAACTACCAGCTTTTATTCTTGTGATCAACAGGAAGTTAACCTGAGGATGAAGAAGATTAAATCCATGCAGCTCCTTCATCATTACTGCTGATGATGACCAGCAGGGGGCGCCTGTCAGCTCTGAAGCTTGATCTGATGTTCCCACATGAAGCCCAAACTGAAACCAGAACTAAAGGTCAGAACTTTGCCTGAGTTCCCTGAAGGCATCCTGAACGTCGCCCACTGACAGAACCGGGTGAGGAGACATTCAGGATAGACCGTTTCTACAAACCAGGTTTAAAGTGACTGAAACTGGTCTAAATATAACCGAACTATGGACCCACGGTCTGCAACCTGCAGCTCTTCAGATCCTCATTGGCTTTAAACAGTAGCTAAATGATACGATTATGCTACGTTCACACCTAACGCGCTTCAAGCGGCAGAAGCAGCTGGTTTACATTCAAATTCTATCATTGACACACATCAAAGACTGGTTTCCAGCTGCAGGCTTTGGTGCTCAATTCCAATATTTTTCTGAAATCCGATTGTTTAGCGTCGTTCACATTTCCAAATATTTCCCACCTGTATGTGATCTCCTGTGTGAACTGCATTTATACGACGTAAGTGTCCTGCATGCGCAGTAGAAGACGCGATGATGTCACAGGCCAGCGCGCTCTGTGTTTACAGAAGTAAACATGGACGGTAGCATGGGAGCGCATCTAGCAATCTTTCCAAACCTTAAATAACTCAATCTTTTCAACATGTTTAAACATAAATATAAATCCCCGCATCATCATCCGCAATGGTTGTTGTTATTCTTGCCGCTTCTCCGTAGCTTCTGGGTATTAATGTCAGTCAGGTCGGATAAATCCGACTCTTTCAGATACAAGTCGCATTTTAAAAAAATCTATTTCGTTTCGGATTCAGGACCAAAGGGCTAAGTGTTCTGGGTTGCACTGGAAAAAAATCAGATCTGTGTCGTTCAGACTGTCGTGAAAAAAATCGGATCCAGGTCGCATTTGGGCAAAAGAATCGGATTTGGGTCACTTCAGGCTGCAGTGTGAACGTAGGCAAAAGGTCCTGCAGCAGCAGAAGCTTTTTTGATGCTCAAAGCGCCTCCAGCGTGAACGTAGCATTACAATAAGGATATATGAACACATTTCCGCAACGGAATGAAATAAGAAAAACTAAACTGTTTCTGGGGCCAGAAGTTAAAATACAGATAAACTTTTGATTGATTAAGATGCAAAATATTTCCTATTACTCATATTCTGCTGCTTTAAAACTTTGCCAGACTTTGGGCTAAATGGCTGTTTGGCTGCAGAGCCCTGCTACAGACCGGGGGGGTCTGGATCTCACCTCCTTTACATGAGCATCATCGAAGTACATCCAGCGTCTGATTTTAGTCTGGAAGAAGAAGGTGGAGTAGTGTTTCCCGTAGTAACAGACCATGCCCACCAGGTAGAGCTCCGCCTGCCGCGCCTTCTCCTCCGTCACTCTGTAAAACAGCTGCAGATGGAGGCTCGATCAGCACGTTGGCTGACCATACTCTGGTTTATCTATCTGATGGTCTGCTGCTGTAACTCCTCACATCTCCCAGCCTCAGGCAGGTTCCCAGCGAGTGGATGACGTCCTCGGCCAGGTCCGAGTGCTCCGAGTCCCACACCAGGCCGATGGTGATGATCTCCGGGCTGTTGAGGAGGACGCGGGCCATGCGGAGCTGCTGACCGCACTGACTCTGAGGAGGAGGCAGACGGTAGACGTGAAGGTCTGGAACCAGCAGGAGGTTTCTGAGTTTTTAATTCCTGGAGCCTTACAGGACAGCTGCGCAGGTCGCCCATGCTGGCGTTCCGGAGCAGCTCCCCGAACATGCTGGGCGTGGCCTTCTCCCTGGACTCCAGCATCTTCACAGCCTGGTTACTGAGGAAGAGGAAGTTCAGGGAATTCCCTGTTCTGGTTTCATGATGCTGCAGTTAATTCTTCCCTTCTGGGATTAAACTGAAGGATGAGTTTTTGGTGCAAAGTTATTTAGTTGGAACTAAGAACCATTTAAGGAAGATTAATTTTATTATTACTTTGATGATGGTGCCCACATCTAATCTGCTCCTCTGAGTAAACATTTACCCGTGCTTAACCTGCTAGGGGTATCTAAACTGCTGACGGTGGCTAACCTGCTAACGGTGGCTAACCTGCTAACAGTAGCTAAACTGCTAATGGTGGTTAACCTGCTAACAGTAGCTAAACTGCTAACGGTGGCTAACCTGCTAATTGGTGGTTAACCTGCTAACAGTAGCTAAACTGCTAACGGTGGCTAATCTGCTGACGGTGGCTAACCTGCTGACGGTGGCTAACCTGCTAATGTTGGTTAACCTGCTAATGTTGGTTAACCTGCTAATGTTGGTTAACCTGCTGATGGTAGCTAACCTGCTGATGGTGGCTAAACTGCTGACAGTGGTTAACCTGCTAACGGTGGCTAACCTGCTAATGGTGGTTAACCTGCTAATGGTGGTTAACCTGCTGACTGTGGCTAACCTACAAATGGTGGCTAACCTTCTAACTGTGGCTAACCTGCTGACTGTGGCTAACCT
>NW_015152312.1:64250-67263 GCF_000732505.1 Cyprinodon variegatus
AGTAAATCGTCACATTTTCCAACCAGATTCTGAAAATCTCTTAATCGGGTTTAATTTCATCCCAGATGTGAATTCAGAGGTTGATTATTTCTTTTCCAGCTTTTCCATCCTAACATTTAATCTCACAGGTTCTGATCAATATGCCGGTTGCCTAGGTGACCCTGCTGTGTTACCTAGCTACAGCGCGGTGCGTTGCAGCCAAAGATGGCGGCTCTGAGGGGAACCTACCACAGGGAGGTGGTGGAGATGTAGTGAACCATCTGGATGAAGGGCAGCGGGTCTGAAGATGATCCACAGCTGCTGCAGACGCACTGATGGACAAACAGAGACAAAGGTTCCAGACATCAGCAGCTCACTGCCTGCAGGAGGAACTCTGAGTTCAGCTTTGGGTTCCCAGCAGAACCGAGCCAGAAGCTGCTGGTCCGTCTCACCTGCTCAAACAGCGTCATGGCGAACTTCTGGTGGGGGATGCAGTGTCTGGCCGTGCAGATGTCTTCTTTGGTCTCGTCTGCGATGTGGAAGTGGATCCTCATCAGGATGTTCTCCTGGGAAAGAGCAGAAGGTGAGTAAAGGTCTGGCCGGTCCATCCAGCTGCTGCAGACCCTCGGTGGTTCTTACGAAGCATTCCGCCGCGTCGTCCATGATGCCGAGCTGGAACCTCTGCTCGTCCTGGAAGGTCTTAGCCAGAGCGCTGCGCAGAGCGTCGGACGGCAGAACCTTCTCACTGCTGTACTGGAACTGACCGAAGATGCTCTGGAGGAGGAGAGGAGAGGAGGTGAGAGAGGAAGCTGGACCCGGACCGGCCCGAGGCGTCAGGACGCTCCTCACCTTCAGAGCGCAGAAGATGCACGAGTCCTCCATGCACTTATGAGTGGTGAGCTGGCGGAAACTCCGGCGGAAGATGTCGAGGTGCCACAGAACCTGAGGAGGACAAACCAACAGAACCTTCTTCAGAACCGGAGACCTTCAGGGCGGTTTGGTCATCCTTAAACACATGATGATCCATCCATAATAAACCAAGTCGGACCACAGCTGCGTTTCAGGAGCTGCTTTCCTTCCAGCGC
Source organism: Cyprinodon variegatus (assembly GCF_000732505.1). NCBI lineage: Eukaryota > Metazoa > Chordata > Actinopteri > Cyprinodontiformes > Cyprinodontidae > Cyprinodon > Cyprinodon variegatus. Next base: position 65,315 of record NW_015152312.1, read on the forward strand.
CAAACAAATCAGAAGAAACGATGATTTCAGGGTCAGAACCATGAAAATTTAATACCATTTAAAAGTGAGGAATAAAAGTTTTAAGGTTAACTAATAAAAGATTAAAAGATATGTTTTTATTCAATAAAAATAATAGAAGAATCTGATAAAGCCAGAAGCCAGAATCTTTACCTTTAAGGATCCAGATTCCAGAGTTAAAGGATAAAAATTAAATGTTATCTGTGGAGCAGAACCAGTTCTAGAACCAACCCACCATCCAGAGACGTTTAGGACCTAAAGGAGCTCCAGACGGCGGAGCGGATGGTCCGACCGACTCCTCAGAACTAAAGGTGACTTCAGGGTCTCTGGGATCCAGTCAACCAGAGGAAACGGACCAATCAGAGACAGAGTTCAGCAGAACCACAGAGTAAGAAGGTGTGACGGCGTCAGAAGGCATCAGTCAGAGCAGCCGTCTGAGTCCAGCAGGAGACGAGATGATGGGAGATGGAGTGAGAGCGCCCGGAGGAGCAACGCCATCTACGGCGGGTTACACCGATGAACACGGTGACAGACCCTGAGGAGAGGAACCAGGATCTTCCTCAGTGGTTCTGGTTCTTCTGAGGGTTCTAGTTCAGCTTTGGAGGCTTTAAACATTTTTATTTCAGGTTTTATCAGCTTGGAATGAATCTATTTTCTATCCTGAATCAAAGTGGAACCAAAGAAGAAGATGAACAAACGGATTGGAAGGAGTTTAGAGAAGGTACCTATGGAGCTAAAGGAGTGACCGCAACTGAAAAATTTAAGATTAAACACTTAAAAAAAACAGAAAATTTTAAATTTTCTTTAAAAAGTAAAATCTTAATCTCATCTTCAGCTGCAACATTTTTTCCCAATTAAAGATGATTTCAGTGTCACAGCAGAGTTCTTGCAGCTACTATGTCACTATGATGTTTTTGCCAGGGGGGGCCGGGCTAAACTAAAGTTACCTTTTTGATCAATCACTGATTTGACTCCATAGTTAAACTGAGCTCCTCTTCGGTTCAGGAGCTCAGTTCAGTTTGGCCCCGCCCCCAGATCCAAAAACAGTTCAGTTACAGGACAAGACTCTGCTGTCCATCTAGACCTTATGGACAAAGGACATTCTTTGGAGGACCAGAATGTCCACATTTTGGACCAAGAAGACAGGAGGTTTGAGATTCAGATTTCAGCTTTCTAAAACCTACAATGCAGCGATAGAGTTGATTCTTTCCCGCTACCATCACAGACGTCAGCAGGTTAGCCACCATTAGTAGCTTAGCCACAGTTAGCAGGTTAGTCACAGTTAGCAGGTTAGCCACGATTAGTAGGTTAGCCACAGTTAGCAGGTTAGCCACCATTAGTAAGTTAGCCACAGTTAGCAGGTTAGCCACAGTCAGCAGGTTAGCCACCATTAGTAGGTTAGCCACAGTTAGCAGGTTAGCCACCATTAGTAGGTTAGCCACAGTTAGCAGGTTAGCCACGATTAGTAGGTTAGCCACAGTTAGCAGGTTAGCCACCATTAGTAAGTTAGCCACAGTTAGCAGTTTAGCTACCGTCAGCAGGTTAACCACCATTAGTAGCTTAGCCACTGTTAGTAGGTTAGCCACAGTTAGCAGGTTAGCCACAGTCAGCAGGTTAGCCACAGTCAGCAGGTTAGCCACCATTAGTAGGTTAGCCACAGTCAGCAGGTTAACCACCATTAGTAGGTTAGCCACAGTTAGCAGTTTAGCTACCGTCAGCAGGTTAACCACCATTAGTAGGTTAGCCACAGTTAGCAGTTTAGCTACCGTCAGCAGGTTAGCCACCTTTAGTAGCTTAGCCACAGTTAGCAGGTTAGCCACCATTAGTAGGTTAGCCACAGTTAGCAGTTTAGCTACCGTCAGCAGGTTAACCACCATTAGTAGGTTAGCCACAGTTAGCAGTTTAGCTACCGTCAGCAGGTTAGCCACCTT
>NW_015152312.1:67983-76456 GCF_000732505.1 Cyprinodon variegatus
AGAAACGTCTTCAAACTTGGAAACAAAGTCCAGTGGATTGATTTTAACTTTTTTGGGAAGAACAGCTCCAGCTTGTAGTGACATCATAGCTGCAGGAAGTCTGCAGTGACGCTGTTATCATCTCACTGAAAAATGCTGCAGCTGAAGATGAAAATATGATCAGATTTTAGTTTTTTTGAAGAGAATTTTCAGCGTTTGAATTTTTATAGTTTAATCTCGTCATTCGACGTCAGTTAAAGCGGTCGCTGCTGTAGCTCCATAGGTGCCGCCGTCCGACAGCTTCTGGTCCCTCTGATGAGGATTTCTGATTGGCTGCTGGATGGTTTTAAGCTCTGCTGTCTCCATTTCCACCACCAGGTCAGTAATGGGTCTCCTTTACATCCACAGTGTTAATACAGCAGAACCGGGTCTGGATCAGAACCGCTGCAGGGTTCTGGGCTGTATTTTATCTCAGGGTTTTTATCAGACCCAGAATTCTGATCTGAGACTGGTGCCGTCATGGCAACCAGCATCGTCAATAGATACGGTCAGAACCACTGAAGGACTAACCTAACGGACCTTTGGTTCTGCTGGAAGGAAAAACCCAAAAACTTTTCCTCCGATGGAACCAGAACATCTGGATGTCAGTATGAAGACAGATGGGTCCGATTCCAATTCCGATCCACGGAGATTCAAACCATCAGAACCGATCGGACCACATAGAACCTCTGATCGGCTCAGTGATAAACGAATCAGGAATGTGGTTCTGAAAGAACCGGATCAGCCCACCGGGTCGGTCAGTGAGCTGAAAAACAGTTATTTTGGTTCTGAATGTTTTCCCTGAACTGGATCTTCAGTCGGGATGAAACGGGTCAGAAATTCTGTCCCGGTTCTGCTGGGATGTCAGAAGAACCGGGTCGGCTGATCCCAGTTCCTCCTGACAGCAAACAGAACCGCAGCCGGGCCGAGCAGAGACAGAACCGCGTTGATGCTGCTAACAGGATCTGCTGGGTCAGCGCCGAGGCCCGCTCCTTCCTGCCCCCCCGCCGGCGCCAATATGTCGCTGTGTTCTGGAACCGGGCCGTCTGTTCTGATCCACAGGACGCCTGCTCTTAGCGTCCGGCCCGTTCTGCCAGCAGCAGAACCTCTCAGTGGAACCGATCCAGCTCCACGTCTGGTGGCAGTTCTGCTCAGGCTGGTTCTGGTCCAGAAGGAGCAGAACTCATCATTCTGGTCCGAAGGCTCGGCTCTGAATGGTTCTGTTCTGACGGGTCCAGTTCCGTCAGCTTGGTTCTGAATCTGACCTTAATGTTCAGACGGAGACGACCTTCAGGCTGCTGCAGGGACATAGAGGCTAAGTTCTGCTAGAACCAGAACCGGGTCGGACATCTGGGGCCCAGAACCATTTAGAAAACATTTCCGTCTCAGCGGTTCTGCTCCTCATCCGTCATTAAACCAGAACCGGTCCAAAAGACCAGACAGAACATCCGGTTCTGATGACTCGGACCTTTTGGACCCCGGTGGTGAACGACCAACCAGAACCGCTGCTCTATGGACCCGGTGGTTCCTCCAGAACCACTTTGATCGTTAAACAGAACCGAACCGGGTTTCCTCTCCTTTATCGTCTCCATGGAAACCGGTCAGGACCGGTTTGATCCGATCAGGAAGATGCTGGCGGCCGAAAGTATTCACACCCGGACAGGCTGAGGAATGTTCAATGTTCTGGAGTGGTCCGGTCCGGTTCTGACCCGGTTCTGATGCTGACAGCTGCAGATTAGGGTGATGGTTCAGAGGCCTTCCAGGTTTTTCATGATTATTAAGAAACTTTTAAATTAATTTAAACCAAAAACATTTTTTATAGAAATAAAACGTAGAAAAATGATTCTAGATGTTTAAATTCAGAGACTCTGTCTAGAGATGTTCGACCCACTGCCTGTCAGAACCGTCTGGACCTGCCAGGGTGTGAATACTTTAAGGCACCATGACAGATCAGAGGAACTAAATCAGAACCAGGATCAGGTGTTTTGGACCGACCCGGTTCTGGTTCTGCTGGGTGTGCTGCGGTACCTGCAGGGCGCTGTTCAGGAAGCAGCTGTTCTGACCCGGTTCGTTGCTCAGGCCTTTGCTGGGAGCGATGGACGCCACGCGGCGAGGCGTCACCATCCCCGGCGTCGCTCCGCCCGACGCAAAGTAGTTCCTCTTCCACGACATTCTGGCTGCGGATCAACTTCCTGTCGCTCCGACCCGGCGATCCATCTCCTCCTGAACCGAGGACCCAAACGCCAGCAGAGCCAGTGGGAAAGAGGAACCAGAACCGACCCGATAAAATCCTCCAAACAGCTTCTTTAACTTCTGCTCCTCTGCTTCAGACAGAACCGGACCAGAACTCTGGAACTCAGCAGGCGGTTCCGACGGGATCGGACCTCACCGTCATGTCTCAGAGGTCAGAGGTCAGCGGGGGCCGATCGGATCGGGGCGGACCTGCAGGAGAAGAACAGAAAGTTTTGAGCTTCCAGAGGAACCAAAGCGAGTTTGGATCCATCCGGGTCAGAACCCCAGAACCATGATCCCTGGACATCATTCTGGGACTCGGTACCAGACAGACCGGATCAGAACCTTTTTATTATTGCCACCTAAAAACAAGACTCAGACGGCAGATTGAGTTTAATTAGAGGCCGAGGCGTTCCTGAACGCAGCAGAACAAAGAGCGCTGATCCCAGTAATGACAGAGGAGGCGGTTCTGATCCGATAACCCGCCATTACTGGGAACCAGCAGGACCAGTAATGACTGGATAATTCCAGCTTGGTTCAGACGCTTCGTCACTGCAGGCGCTGCCTGGGCCTGCTGCAGCACTCTGAGGTTCTGGTCCAGCTTCTCCGACCGGGTCGGGTCAGTTCTGCATCTATTCAATTCTATGCAGTTTATTTCTATAGCTCCAGTTCACATCATGTCATCTCAGGTCACTTTATAGATCCAGATCAACCAGATCATCCAGTCAGATTGATTCAAAGTTTTCTATCTAAGGAAAACCAGCTGATTGCATCGACTCATTGACTCTTCAGCAATCCCTCACACTAAGCATGCTTGTAGCGACAGTGGAGAGGAAAAACTCCCTTTGAACAGGAAGAAACCTCCAGCAGAACCAGGCTCTATTTGAACAGAACTCTAGATCTATGTGAATTAGAACCTGATTAAAAACACCCAGATCAGAAAATCCTTCCTTAAGTCACTAAAACCAGAACCAGCGGGACGGTTCTGCCTAAATGGAAGGTTCCGACTGTGGAGCAGACGTTTCAGAACCGGGTTCCTCAGGTTCTGGTTAAGGCCCATCAGCGCTTTCAGAATCTCAGTAAACGGATCTAGGAGGATTACAGAACCAAAGGTCCTCCAGGGAGCGCTTGTTTACTCCACCAGGAACTGGAGGACCCGACGGGCCTGGACTCCGGAGGCGACTGGAACAGGAGGTCAGTCCGGATTGACCCGATTGGACCCGGATCACAGCATCTCAAATGAACGCTCACGAAGACCAGTTTGGTTCCAGTCCAGGTCCAATAAGTTCTGTTTTGGTTCGGAGGTTCTGGAGCAGCAGCAGCTCAGGTCCATGTGAGAACCGGGGCGGTACCAAGTCCATCAGCGTGAGCCAATCACAGAGCAGCTGAGCCCGTTCTACTGGAGGTTCTGCTGAGGTCCAAACAAAACTTCATGATTGGGTCAGAACAGAACCCAACCAGCAGACATCATCTGATACCAGAGGTTCTGTTGATCAGAACCACACAGAGCAGCTGCCAGCTGGTTCTGGGAGGATCCAAAGTTCTGTGGACCTACAGGTCCAGAACCTCAGAGGTTCAGCAGAACCTCCTGAACCCAACAGGTTCTGTCATTAGAGGTTCTGAATCAGGGCTGCTCTCTCTGCTTCCATCCGTGATGGTTCTGATGACCCGGCTCGTTTAGCGGGCTCTATCGGTACCACACAGATCCGATCGCCAACATGTGACCCGGCGCCATGGCGATAAGGACACCGGACCTAAGATCATTGGAAGACCAGAACCAAGGTTCTGATCCATATTTTCAGCAGCCCTCCAACAGATCCAAGGACCCGGTTTACCTGCTGGTTCCGCCCCTCCCTCAGCGTACGCTCTGTCGCCTAGCAACCGCGACAGCTGACTCACAAAGCAGGCAGAGAACAGATCCGGAGCTCCTTTCTACAGTTCTGTCTAATGACGGCGTTACGCAGCTAATATCAGATTATTATCCCCACATTGCATAGATATTGGAGCCTAAATGTCAGCCGGTTTAATTCCACTCCCAATGCATCATGGGATACCCAATGCTACGTAGGATACAGCGGACCCTTCCCTCCAACCGGGCAAAAAGATGGATGCTTTTATCGGCCGCATAACGAGGAATCTTCCAATCCGAACAGGCCTCGGCGCCGTGCTATGATGTAATCGGCCAACATGGGCCTTCGGACGACACTTCCGATGGATTTCAGCTCAGCCAATATCTCAGTCAGGGAAAGCTCTAAGCTGATTGGTTGGCTCAGACCACACCTCCACCAGGAAGTTTCTGCTGCTCAGAACCAGTCTGGTTCCGCTGTGATGGGTTTATCTCACCGATCTCTATCTATTCCCTGGATTGCTGATTGCTCATTGGTAGTACAGGGTTTAAGTGAAGCCACCAGCCGCCATATTGGTACTCCCTAGTTAGACCAGTCTCAGTGTGAACAATCTGTGCGCTACAGCATCAAACAACCTTGATGTTCTCATTTTCAGGGACTGAAGACTTTTAAAATAAAAATAAATTCATCACTTTGACACAGACTGGCTGTTTCATAGCATCAGTAGATTAACTTTAACTTAAAATAATAAAAATAAGCCCATCATATATTATATAAATCCATCACAATAACATTAATGTATTAATGGAGCAGAATAATACAGATGAGCCATTAGTGCTAAATTGATGATGTTCATGTAATAGACATAGAAATTTATTACATTGATATAGTAATTACATTATACATAGAAGTCCATGTCTGTTAATTCTATTTTCCTATTTTTAAATTATGCATCAATGAATCCATATAATTTATGCTGTCTGTGCATTAGCCTTTAAAAATGTTTGAGTTTTCCTTTTTTACCCTTTTTCCTCCTAAAGAAAGAAGAAAAAAGGTTGAGTTGCTTTTTTTTCCATTAATATAACCTAAAATATATTTCATGACTTTTTGCAAATGAGAACTAAACCAAACGGTCTAAAAATGACATCATCATCCACTGAATAAAGATTTACTACTTTTACATTTCACAGTGAATTACTTTCTATTTTCTAACGTTAGACCCAATGTCAGTATCTAACTCAGTCAATGTCTTCCAGTCAGTCTGAGACTAATGTTAGTCTGAGACTAATGTTAGTCTGCAGACTAAACTATAGAATCCATCGCTATAGATGGATTTATTGCTTAGTTCATCCACTGACTGGGAAATTACCAGTGGAACGTCTTCCTGCAGACAGAAAACTGCTGGTTTTAGCAGCCAGATGCTGAACAGGGAGGCATTTTACTGCACGGGAGTGGGGAGTACCAATATGGCGGACAGCGGCTTTTTTCAGCCAATCAGGAATCCAGTGAATAATTAGAGGTCAGTGGTTTATACCCAGGAGGTCAAGAAGCACGGTGGAGGCCGTGTCATGGCTGGGACTAAAGGTCATGAGGGACCTATCAGTAACTAAGAACTTGGTTTTTGGTTCTGGTTCTGGTCCATCAGAACCTGGACCTCAACATGGCTGAAGCTCATAGATCTGCAGCAAACAGAGAGCAGGAAGACTGGAGAGGTTCTACCTTTATGCTCCGGGTTCTGCAGAACCAACTGGACCCAGACTGGTTCTGACCAGTTAGAATCAGAACATTTTTCACCCAGAGACCAGAACCATGACTGGTACCATTAGTTCTGCTTCAGGCAGAGAAATCCTACTGTGACAGAATTAGCCGGATCCACGGTTCTGGTTTCACCACCAGCAGCTAGCCGACCCGCAAACGGTGAAGGTTCGGTTCCGATTCTACAGAACCTTTCATCAAGACAGGAGGAGGAAGAGGAGCAGCTTCTTCCCCCTCCTCTGAGATCAGGAACCAAGGGGTCCAGTTCTGCTTGGTTAACAGAACCGAGCAGAAACCGGTGCTGACCCGGATGGCAGGTGGAACAGCCAGGTCCGATTCTGACCCCCACATTCTTTCACCTCCACGACCAGAACCTCTGATCCATCCCTTTGGTTTCTCTGGACTCAAAGACCCGGCCCACCTCGGAGGGAAAGGTTCTGATGGAGCAACGGGTGAAAGAACACAGAACGTTTGGTTCTGATGGTAAAGCACGGTGGAGGCGCTGTCATGGTTCCTGCTAGCCTTAGAACAACAGAATGGTTCTGATCCAAAACAAGGAGCCGTTTTGAGCTGGCAGCCATGTTGGCGGTTCTGTTCCATCGGTGCCATGGGCTGCATCTTCCAGAACCTCTACAGAACATGGAGGTTCTGTTTGGTTCTTATTCTACAGAACCATGTCGGGTCGAACAGAACCAAACCCACTAATCTGAGGCGAGCGCAGCGGGCCAATCAGAACAAAGTTTAAAAAATCTGTGGTTCTGAAGGTTCTGGTTTCCAGTTCTAATGAACTGGGTCGGGGATCCTGGATCCAGTTCCAGACGTTTGTTTTGGATCAGAACCGCCTCCTGGTTTCAGTGTAAACAGACTTCAATGCAGAACCACCTGATCCAGTTCTAAGTTCTTTTCAGACTTTTTAGATAAAATTCAGTTTTATTAATCCGGATCATCCAGAACCGGGACTTCAGCACCACTGCAGCGGTTTTGGGTCATCAGGGTTCTGAACGGTTCTAATGGAAGTTCTGACCCGCCGGTTCGGTAGAGCTCCGGGTTCTGATCACTTTCTGTTCAAATAACTTTTATCAAAGTTCTGAAGGTTCTGATGGAGCAAATAAACCGGAACCGGATCCGGACCGCTGGACCTGGATCTGGATCTTTGTTCAGGTAAGAACGGAACCAAAACCACATCCGAATCAGAACCGCTTCTCCTCATCCACAGTTCAACACCCACGAACCCACGGGGACCCCCACTGGACCCCACAGAGACCAGAACCCAGGCTGAGCAGAACCGGCAGAACCGAAGCGTTAAATCCGCAGTTTTCCAGCCGGAGTCCGGAGCGGAACCATGACGTCACTTCCAGCAAACTTCCCGGGAACAAAGAGCCCGGAGCGGAGCCGGACCGCACCGCAGGCCTGACCCGGAGAACCGGAACCGACTGCGGAGCAGCGAGGTCCAGCAGCGGACACGGCCGGAACCAGAACCCCGAGGTTCGGCGGAGCAGCTCACCTTCGGTCGGAGGAGGAAAAACCTTCAGTGGGTCCGGATCTGGAGGCCTCCGGAACTGGACCGCGGAGTCTGGACCCGGACGGGACGGAACGGAGCCGGAGGGGCTCGGAGCGGCGGCATTGTGTTTAACGGAGGGGGCGGAGTTACTACCTGCAGCGCGGGGCCGAGCGCAGGCGCGTGCATGGCGGAGCGCGCGCGCCCTGTGCGCGTGAGAGCCGCCGGTGCCAGCTGTCCCGGTGGTTCCGGTAGTTCCGGACCCACAGGTAGAGCAGCTTACGGTTCTTCCTCTGGAAACTTTCAGGATTTTATTTACTTTGAAAATAAAAACTGTTTTTTTTTTTTTTTTAAAGAAAACATGAAAGCTTTTTATTAAATGTCTCATGAGGAGGAGCAGTGACAGGAAAGGCTCATTTAAAGGCAGAAAATGGCCTAGTCAAAGTCCAGAGAGAAGGTGCAGAGCAGAGATTAAATCAGCTGTTTATTGTTTATTTCTTTGAATTATTTTTTTTCTCTCCAGCATCTTTATCTTCTCATCATCAGGTTCTGGTTCCTTTGATCTCAGGTTGTGGGCGGAGCTTCTTTCTGGAAGAGGTGAGGGATCCGGGTCACCTTGGGGGTCACACCCTGCTGCTGATTCCATCATTTCCTGGAGTTTCAGGTTTCAGTTTGTAAAATTAAAGGATTTTTCTGACAGATTTTGGTTTAATTTTTACCTTTTTTTAAATTAAATATTTATTTTAAACTAATTTTTCTGAATGTAAGATGTTATTCTTTCCCATTTTTACTTTCTATATTCACTTTTAATGCTTTTTTTTTGTATTCTGAATTTTTTCAGCTTCTCAATTAATTGTTTCTACTTTTGATCTTTTATTGCATCTTGATGCAGAGGAAAAACCGATCCAAACTGGCGCCATTATGTTTATGCATTTAGCAGACGCTTTTATCCAAAGAGACTTACAAAATAGACTTAATGCAAAGTGTGTTGACCATAACACCAAAGTTACAGCTGCTGAGGCCAGTTTATCTTTAACTCATCTATTCAGTTTATTTCTATAGCTCCAATTCACATCATGTCATCTCAGGTCACTTTCCAGTTCACCAGATCATCCAGTCAGAT
>NW_015152312.1:77068-78652 GCF_000732505.1 Cyprinodon variegatus
GGATAACCTGAGCCACTCTAACTAGAAGCTTTATCATTTTTTTTTATGAGAACAGCACATTTTAAACAGGGTGTGCACGAGGAGAAATGGGCTCGTGCACGCTCTCGGATGGTCTTTTGAAAAACCCTCCACGAAACCTTTAAATTAAAAAAAAGGATAAAGAATGACATAATTTTATCTATAAAATTATAATTTATAAAATGTATAATTTTAAAGTTTTAAAGCAGATTTGGATCAATAGTTAGCATCTATTTTCCATCAGCAGGGTGCAGCAGCATGCTAGCTCCCTGCTCTGGCCTGACGCCCTGCTGACCCACAGATTCAGCAGACGCCTGAATGCAGCACAGGCCTTTGCCTCCAGGTTCTGGTGGAACCGGTCCACCGCTCTGATGCGTTTCAGCAGCTCTGGATCAGCGTGGTTCTTATAGGGCGGGGTTGGAGCTGTGAGCTGACCCTGCAGCCCAGTGTGTGTCAGCGGCTGCATTGATCAGGTTATTGATCGCCTGCCAGGATTGATCCGTGGCAGCTCGGACTGCAGGAGCAGCTGGGGACAAACAATGTTCCCCGCTGACTCGCTTGTTCTGATCCGACCCGGTTTCATTGAACGGAACCATGGATCACAGCACATTTGGAACAGAGCAGCTAGGATGGGTTCTGGAAGCTGGAGATTTCTGATCCTTTGCTTCTGATTCTGCTGCTTTGATTCTTTATGTCTGATTTTCCTGTAGTTTTTTCTGTTTTTCTCTTCAGTTATTTCAGTTTGTGAATCTTTTTCCAGAAGATTGAGATTTTAATAGAAAATAAATGAACCACGTCGTTAAACCAAACTCATTTTTCCAGATTTTGTCACCAGGAAACTAAAACAAACAGCATATTTTTGCTGACAACAGATCCATTCGGGTCCAAACGTCAGCAGAACCTAACAGAACCAGCAGCACTGAGCTGCAGCGGGCCGTCAGTCTGTGGTGTTTGATGAAATAACAGAAGCAGCTGCAGCTCAGTGTTTGGGTGGAGATCTGCTCTGAACCGCAGCTCAGAACCTCAAACATTCCTCTGCTGCAGACTCCCTCCGCCTGGCTTCTATTAAACAGGACCAAACCGGGTCCAACTGGATCAGACGGGGCTGAGGCGTCAGCTTTATCCTCAATAAAACCGTGAAAACCTGTGAACTGTAAAATATGTCTCCTCTGTGTTTAGAAAACAAACGTTTTCCAAGGATCGACTGAAACCATGATGGGAATCAGCTTTCAGCTCCAGGGGTCACATGACCCAAGAACAGGAAGTCAGAACCTCATTAAAGAACTTAATTAGGAGCAAATCCTGCTTTCTAACTTCTATTTAAATAATATTGCAGCTAATTGTTTAAAGGAGACAGATGTTTCTGTGTAGAACAAAAACATTTCAGTCTTTATCCATCAGGTTTGGATACATTAGGGCCTGATGATGAGATCCGGATTCCCGGATTAAATAAAAACGATGATGGTTCCTGACTGAGAGCCGTCCTCTGATTGGACGGATGCTTTAACTCTCCATTGCAGCACAGCTCAGCTCCAGGAAACATCAACTCAGAACCGGAAGCTTCTA
>NW_015152313.1:0-1097 GCF_000732505.1 Cyprinodon variegatus
AAGTATCTAATGCTGACATATTCCTGTATTTGGAGAGAACTGATTGATTCTCATTGGTTTAAATGCTTCAAGCTTCCAATGGTAACTATGGCTACGTTCACCCTGCAGGCCTTGATGCTCAATTCTGATTTTTTTTTGCATTGCCGATCACATTTCCAAATATATGCGACTTGTATGTGATCTCCTGTGTGAACTGCATTCATACAGCTTAAGTGTTCCGCATGCGCAGTAGAGGACGCGATGACGTCACAGGCCAGCGTGCTCTGTGTTCACGGAAGTAAAAATAAATGTAGTGCTGGATCGCATCCAAACCTTAAAACCTCAATCTTTTCAAGATGGTAAAAAAAAATACTGCTCTCCGCATCATCGACCGTCATGGTTTGTTTGTTTTCTTGCCACTTCTGCGTAGCAAGACCCAGAAAAGTGACCTTTGTCGGGTATTAATGGCGTTCAGGTCGGATGAATGCGACCTGGCTGTTCAGACACAGGCCGATTTGAAAAGATCGGATTCGTATCGGATTCAGGACCACAGAGCCAAGTGGCCTGGGTCGCATTGGAAAAAATCGGATCTGTGTTGTTCAGACTGCCATGTAAATCAGATCCAGGTCCCATATGGGCCAAAACATCAGATTTGGGTCGCTTCAGGCTGCGGTGTGAACGTAGCCTATGACAAATGGTAAATGGCATGTACTTATATAGCGCCTTTACTCAGGTCAGGAGACTTGACCAAAGCGCTTTACACTACATTCATTCACCCATTCACACACACACTCACACACTGATGGTGGCAAGCAACATTGTAGCCACAGCTGCCCTGGGGCTCACTGACAGAAGCGGGGCTGCCGTACACTGGCGCCACCGGGCCCACCATCAGTAGACAATGCAGGTGAAGTGTCTTGCCCAATGACACAACGACACTGCAAGTCGGAGCCGGGGCTTGAACCGTCAATCCTTCGATTTCAGGGCAAACTCCTACATCCAACGCCACTGTCGCCCCTCATAAACTAGTTTCCATGAGGTGAACTGTTACCTCTGGACTCTGAATCTTGTCTCTTTGTTCCTCCTCTTCAGCTCCTTCACGCCTCCAGCACCAGTTT
>NW_015152313.1:3553-7067 GCF_000732505.1 Cyprinodon variegatus
CACTGCTGAGCAGAATCATCACTGGAAAACGTGCAGCGCTGTAGGGAAGCTAGGATTTTAATAAATGTCTGAAATCTCCTGATTACAGAGGCTGACTGTAAGGAGATGACGCAGTCTGCTCATGTTCTCTTTGTTATCAGAGAAGTGAGCCAGAACTGAACCGCGCCGAGCCCTACTGATGAACTGATGAACTAGTACCATGTTAGCGAGGTTCGGTTGTTTCTGGCACGGTCCAGTTCAGTTGTGCGTAGCATTTACATTCAACAGTTACCTCGGTTACCGTGCTCGGACCGATCTCTGCAGGGTTTGGAAAGGGTAGCGTAAATCAGGGTTCCTGCGGGTCATTAAAAAGTCTTAAAAGGCATTGGATTCTTCAAAATAAAACTAAGGCCTTAATTGGTATTTAAATGTATTAAATCAGTCTTTCATAGGTCTTAATTTTTGAAACATCATAAATAGGATTATTTTTATCACAATTAATTTTTCATTTTTAGCATCTTCCTGTATGGGAAGCTTTTCAAAATTTTAAACAGTGCAGTGGTTTATGTTAAAATAAACCTTTGGGTTAAGTTGTCTCAAGCGGGTTTTTCTTGTGTTTCTTGTGAATTTGGTCTTAAATTTTTATTTCAAGTGGCATTAAAAAGTCTTGCATTTAACTTGCTTTATGCTGTAGGAACCCTGTAAATGGGGCTTATGTGAAGAAGTTATCAACCTCCTTGTTAAACCATGAATTATGATTAAACTAAACTACAGTTTACAGTTTTACAGATCCCAAAAAGCAACACATTAGCTAAAAACATTCAAAAATAATAGAAAAACAAATTGTCTGCTAACAGTTTCCATCAGTTCCATGCTTTGTGCTAAGCTAGGCTAACAGCTTCCTGGGGCTAAAAATGTGGGACTGTTCCTTTAAGCAGGGCGCGGCTCTGTGTGAATGTTCACTCGTTTCCTGTATCAAAATAAAAGGCCAGAAGAAGAAGCTCTGATGTGGAAACGTTCATGTTTTTCTGTTGTCGATGTTTCTATGTTTTTGGTTTGATGATGCAGGAGTTTAGAAAGAAAATAAAAACTGTCGTTCAGTCTGTCCAAGTTAGCAGCTCTGAAGTAAAGAAGCTTCTTTTAGTCCACAAACTGTCAGCGTCTGCTTTTCTTTGAAATGTTCGATCCCTGACTTGAGTTTTCGCTGTAATTTATTTTACTAAAGAAAAAAAACATTAATTCCAAAAATATCTCAAAAAGAAGATGGAAATGTGTTACTGTATGATTTTTGACAGTCGATGTTATAGAAAACAAAAATGTTTCATTGAAAAAAAACCATATTAAAAGATTATTAACGCTGCTGGACTCCTCGCCACATGAGGCGCTATTTAACTGGAGCAGGACTGACTGCAAACATGAACAAAAGACAAAGAAATAGGAATTATGGTGAAGAATTGTATATTATTGTATTAAAAAGACTCATAGATCCTGCTGGGAGATTCATAATAATCAAAGCCTCAATAATGAACCAAATTTTAAATTAATTTAATCTTTATGGTCCTAATATAGATGACCCTGATTTCTACAATAATTAGTTTCTCTCTATTACAGCTTTCACAGTCATGTGATCTTTGGTTGAAACTTTACTCCTAATCTCGACCAATCATCAGGTTTAGTTTTGTCCATCCTAACAATAGACGGGTTATATAACATTTGATGTCTGAACCAAACTTAAGAGATGTACAGGCGGTACAGAATCCAACAACGAAAGAATAATCTTGCCACTCAATGATCCATAATAGCTATAGATGCATAGATTACTTCCTAATTTCAAACTCTTTGGCTACCAGAATTAAGAGTTATGCCTATAAAAGCATACTGATCTCTGACCACTCCCTTTGCATGCTAACATTTTCACCATTAAGTGCGTTTAGGCTTAATCCTATTTGGTGATTAAAACCCCACTGGTTGCAAATGCCCAACTTTCTGAGGTACATTGAGATAAATATTGATAACTTCAGCCTTAATCAATCTGAAACTAGCGCATCTATTAGATGGGAAACCTTTAAGGCTTTTATACGGGGTCAGATTATAAGCTACACAAAGAATAAAGCTAATAAAACTATTAAAGAGATGCTAAACCTGGAAGAACAAATAATGGAGACTGAGCTTGAGATAAATCTTAAGGGTTCTAAAAAAAAAAAGCAACAAGATTTGTTAATACTGTGAGCAAAATATGACTAAATACTAATAAAACTTCATTAGAGATATTCAGATAGAAACAATCCAGCTATGATCAGGGAGAGAGGACAGGGAAACTACAATAAATGAAATTACAACTGCAAATAAAAACACTACTCATCCTCAATATATGAATCTCTGTAAAGATTATTACTCAAGATTTTATAAGTCTCAAGTGCACATATCACAAATATCGCTTGGCTTCTTTCTTAATTCTATAAACACCTCCACACTTAGTGAAACAGCTAAATCAGAAGTGGATATGCCATAAATTAAAATCAGGAAAATCAGCTGGTCCAGATGGGACTCCTTTGGTCCTATAACAAATATTTAAAATCAAACTACTGCAGCCCCTTTATAATATTGGAAAATTATACCATTAAAGAATGACCATCTTTGCGAAATGAGATCATAACAGTCCTACCTAATCCTGGGAAATCTCCCACTAGATGCGAATCCCTCTCACCAATCTCACTTAGAAATTCAAATGCCAAAATAATGTCTAAAGTTTAACATGGATGTCTAAAAACTGTTTAACATCCCTTTCTGTTCCTGATCTGAAAGGATTTATAAAAAAATATTAAAATATTTTTAATAAACCCTCCGCCTCAGTTATAACTAATAACAGTGGCTGGCTAGCTCAAGTGGTAAGTGGTATGCCAACAGGAGGTGTGGGTTCGTTTCCCAGCTGGAGGGAGTGAGCTGCCAGTGTGGGTCCTTAGGCAAGACCCTTCATGCTAATGCCTGCTTTGCAGGAGTGGTGGCCCAGTGGTAAAGGAAGGTTCTGTGCTTGGAAAGGTCCTGAGTTCCAGCCCCATTCCCATGGACTGTCACTCTGGGTCGTTGCGCTGTAATTGTGAAAGTCATATTAAAAAAAATATGCTGTCAAAGCTGTCCCCTCTCAACCCTCTTCTTTGTTCTGGGAATTGAACCTTTGGCTATTGCCATAAGGAATAATCAAGACTACATGGTGTCAGAAAAAAAAATATTGAATCTAAAATTGGACTGTTTGCCGATGATATTATTTTAATGTATTTTAAAATAATACATTAAATTATTAGAATTATTTTAATTCTAAATTGGTCATTCCTCCAACTACTTGAAACTATACATGATTTTGTTTATATTTGTGGTTATTAACTTAAAGAATCTGGACTTAGATTTATTTGTCCTTTTGTTTACACAAGTGTAAAACAAAAAGAAATTTTGTCTAGAACAGCTCTCTGGACAATTTCATTTTTTTTTTAAATGAAGCCTTGAAAAATAGTTTAAATATATATATATATATATATAT
>NW_015152313.1:8276-9929 GCF_000732505.1 Cyprinodon variegatus
CAGACTTGAAAGCTGAGTTCGGTGCTTCTAGTGATTTCCGAACCTCTCCATTTATCCAGGGTGGTTGGTTGGCCCGGCTGGTGATGTTCTTTTTGATGCTGACGTCCTCAATGCATTTGTTAATGCAGGCTGACACAGTCATGGCATACTGTTAGAGTTACATTTATAAAATTAATGTGTGTGCATATGAAACATTGAAGAAATAAGATGCTACATTTCTGTCCTGTGATTCAATCAGGAGGGTCATAAACTTTTATGACCTGCATCCAGTAGGTCATAAGGCAGAGTCACACTGTCTTATGACCTGCATCCTGCCAGATAATCATTACAGGGTCTTCTGTTTAAGACCCGCCCTATTATGTTGTAAACTGTTAATAAATGGCTCTGCTGTTAAGGGAACTGGAAAAGGTGCTGGTTGTGAGCCAGCAATTGTTCTCCCCTGTGCAGAGGCTGATGTTGCAAATCCCTGTCTGTGTTTGACCATTTCGTCCTTTTAAACTCTTAAACTCACATTTCTCTGGATTTAAACCCAACATTTTTGGTGCCGAAAGCCGGGAGTCAAGATCCAATAGTCCAGGACCGTGCGGGACCAAGGCCAAGAAACTGTCGACAGCCGTCCGCCCTTCACCGGACGGTGAAGTGTGTTTGGAAACAATCGAACCTTTCAGGTTCAGTTGTTTCATACTAAAACAGCAGGAATTAATACAGTATAACTCTTGTGGATGCAGAGGCAAGGATTTCTCACCTGAAAAGGTAGAAGCAGAAATTACTACAACAGTGTTTGGGTGCTGTCCTGCTGAATAAACATCCAGTGCGTAGAATACCCTTGGTGTTTGTACTGGACTAAATTCTTTAAAATGGGTAAAGGTCAAAATAATTTAGAGATAATTTAGAATCTACGATTAGAAGTTTGTAGAAGTGCAGGTTTCAACAAAAAAAAAATCACTTGAATATATAGTTTGGAAAAAATATGGGTTTGAGGGACACCTCTATTCCAAGATAAAATAATAGAACTAAATGATAAAATAATAGAACTAAAGTGAGTCAGGGGGGTAAAAGAATTAAAAAGGATGGGTTCAGGGAAGAGTATAGGGAAGATCATAAATGGGATGTAAAGGTTGTGTCAGATTGATCCAAGTAATTTAAAATACTTGTAGGAGTGGAAGTAAAAGTATGAAACAGATGGTGTGTGGAAGTAGATCAATGGAGAAATGTTATGTGCCGGCTAAAAACAAGCACTAGTGAAAAAATAGATAAATAAATAAATATATATAAATAAATACATACATAGATAAATAAATATATAAATAAATAAATGAGCTCTAAATGGTAAGTTGTTGATATAATGCATGCACAAAGTAAATATGTTATTATTAAAAACTAAATAAATAGATCTAATGTTGTGTTTGTTCGTGTTTTAATGTTATGTGTTTCCATCTTTAAAGTTATGTTTGTGGGTTTTTTTTAAGTTGTTTGTGCGTCCAAAAAAATAATGAAACACAGTTTAGAGGGAGACAGCTTGAATTTGCAGCAGCGTGGAAGCATGTCTATGGATCGAGGACTGCAGCGTTGATATAGCAGACACCCTTCCTAATGCGCCTGCATGGTCTCCAAAACTATTAGATTCGGAACCGGAAAAAAAAAAAAAAAAAA
>NW_015152313.1:13273-15548 GCF_000732505.1 Cyprinodon variegatus
AAATTATGTACATAGATGTAAGGAATGTACCGCTCATCATAGGTAAATCATTTGTCATTGGTTAAGACCAGTGAAGAGCAGTGGAGAGACACATGCCTGCGTTTAGAAGCTGCAGAAGGCGCATCTGATTTCTATCTATGTCCGCACCACACAAACCAGGCTGGCTTTATAGCCATAACACAGAACTATGGAAGCAGCCTTATAAAATTCTGTTCAATGTAAAACCCCAGGTCCAAGATTTAGCATGTGTTATAATAACTCAGCATTCTTTGCTATCACAATTTGATGAAAATGATTTCAAAGATATTCCAAATGCATTGTGGTCTACAAGAAGAATTGATGCAAGACTGTCGACAACTATAGATTTAGTTGAAATAGATCCTAATACAGGCCAAGGATAATACAATATCTGCTAAAATGTGAAGCAAAGGAAAGTATAAACTAGTTATAAAATTTTAGCGGGTGCAGAAATAAGTTTGTTGTTGTTTGCTGTTGGACCATGTTATTTCAGAAGAAGGTAAAAAGCTACAAGAATGTCTTTTTAAAATTGTACAGTTACTGCAGGGCTTAGATTCCACATTATGAAAAAAAAACTCAGCTTTTCTTAAGTTTTTTTTATGACACACTAATAGCTATGTCAGAGAAGCAGACAGCAATTCACAAAGCTGAATGTAGAACTTTTCTCAACAACTGTCTTAGCTTTGTAAACTTATCAAAAACCGTGCATCCAAACAGTTGGCGGTTAAGCAAGTTATATGACCTTTGTGTTGTTACATTCTCATGGTGATACGCTCATACCTGTAGTGTCTTACTTTTAAGGGTTAAAGGAGACCCGTGTAAACAACAGTTCCCCCATATTCTTATTTTCTGTCTTTATTATATTGTTTAGTTGGATGTGTGTATATAAAGAGAAAACTGTAACTTGAGCGTGTAACAAAATTAATTTCCCTCTGGGATTATTAAAGTATTTCTGATTCTGATTCTGATTAAAACCAGCAGCTATTTTGATCCATTAGCATGTCTCAAACAGGGGGGAGTTATGATGAATATAGTATAGTAACACACACACCAAGGTGTGTAACTACTACTGCTTTTAAATTTTTTTGCATGTCTCACATGTTGTAAATACAATTCACAAGGAAATCATATAACTAAGTGAGGACAGGCGCCAAGAGGTACAGCTCCAGTTGAAGTAATTAGCATGGACTACATTGAGCTGACCCCAAGTGGACAATACAAGTACTGCCTAGTCCTAGTGAACAATTTTTCTAAATGGGTAGAAATTGTTTCCACAAAACATGCCAATGCACTGACAGTATAGCAAAAGTGTTGTATAAACATATCATACCTGAGCATGGTATCCAAAAAAAAATCTTACAAAGTGATAATGGAACACATTTTGTGAATAAAGTGGTATCACTGATGTCCAAACATTTAAACATAAACTTTGAAACATCACTGTTCCTACCATCCACAGAGTGCAGGATTGGTGGACCGAGCTAATGGAGAGGTTAAGAACAGATTCAGAAAATTCATGGCAGAAACAGGAAAGCCATGGCCAGAGTGTTTGCATTTAGTAAAATTACTCATGAGGATTACTCCCATATCTGGTGGTTTGACCCCTTTTTGAAATAGTGAATGGGAAACCTTTTCTTCTACCTTTATGGGAAGGACAGCCATGGGCAGAAAAAGAAAAAGAACATTGACCCATTAACTAAGTGAATTCTGAAACTGTTCAAATACAGAACTGTTCAAAGAACATGTAATCTGCCCAGAGCTCCTTTTTTTTCCCCCACAGGAAGGCCTGAAGCCTGGAGACCAAGTGCTAATTAAAATCATCAAAAGGAAGAATTGGAAAGCTCCTAAGTGTGAAGGACCTACATTGTGCAATTAGCAACTCCAACCGCTGTGAAGATCCAAGAGAGAGACACTTGGATCCACCAGAGTCATTGTAATCTGATTAAAGATTTTGCTCAGCAACAAGCCCAGTTACCTTCACAGGGACCCCACGACTAAGGTAGGGATCTGTGGTGATGTCCAGCTTCAAAGGGGTTTGGTTTTTTAGGACCACTTGTCTCAACGCTGGTGAAGAAACCAACCTAACCCAGTCTTTTAGAGTCTGGTTAGTGGGTGCTTCCTTTGAGGGACTAGTGAAGATGGGAAAAACCAAAGTGGTTTTGCTGCCTGGTGATGACCGTTGGACTGGTGGTCCTAGGGACTCAAACTGACTGCCAGAAACAAAGGAAAAACCAGAATGGTTTTTGATGGATCCACA
>NW_015152313.1:16443-18863 GCF_000732505.1 Cyprinodon variegatus
CTGCCAGATAATCATTACAGGGTCTTCTGTTTAAGACCCGCCCTATTATGTTGTAAACTGTTAATAAAAGGCTCTGCTGTGAAGGGAACTGGGAGAAAAGGTGCTGGTTGTGAGCCAGCAGTTCTTCTCCCCTGTGCAGAGGCTGACGTTGCAAATCCCTGTCTGTGTTTGATCATTTCGTCCTCTTAAACTCACATTTCTCTGGATTTGAACCCAACACATACTCATCAATATTTAATAAGTTATCATATGTTGCTGCAGCCTTGAAGATGTTCCAGTCAGAGCATTCAAAACAGTCTTGGAGTGTCTCCATGGCCCCCTCAGACCACACTCTGACCTCTTTAACTGTCGGTTTAGCCCTGATCAGCTGGGACTTATATGCAGGGATAAGGATGGCAGATATGTGATCTGATGACCCGAGGTGGGGGCAGGGGGCTGCTCTGAATGCATTTTTTATGTTAGAGTAAACTAGGTCTAAAGTGTTTTCACCCCGAGTTGCAAAGTCCACATGTTGGTAGAAATGAGGGAGAACAGTCTTAATGTTAGCCTGGTTAAAATCCCCAGCAATCTGTGTGCAGATTGGAGCTCAGAGATAGCCTGGTATATAGTCTTCATGGCCTCTTTAGTGTTAGCGCTGGGGGGCACATAAACAGCAGTGATGCTAACCACACTGAACTCTCTGGGCAGATAGAACGAACTGCAGTTAACAGTCAGAAACTTGATGTCTGGAGAGCAGAAGCTGGCAACCGATCTAGAATTCTTGCACCAGCTGTTATTGATGTAAACAGAGCCCACCACCCCGAGTCTTACCGCAGAGCTCTTTGTTTCTATCGGAGCGGTATAGTGTTAGCCCCTCCAGGCTAATAGCATTGTCTGGTATTGCTGGATGCAGCCATGACACAGTCAAAATGATGGTGCAGAGGTTACATATCCTCTTTTTTGAAGAGAGTTTGAATCGGAGATTATCCAATTTGTTTTCCAACAAGCAGACGTTGGAGAGCAGAATTGATGAAAGCGGCGGTCTGTGGGGAGCCCTCTTTAGATTAATGCTGAGACAAAGGTGTTTCAAACCAGCAGCAGAACATCGGAGGAGAAGGTTTAACCTGAACTGTGCTGCTGCAGACACAAGAACCTGAAAAGAACATTCAGATTCAGCACCCAAACCCAGCTCTGCTGAGGCTCAGAATAACTCGGTCCAAAGTGGACCCTGGTATCAGCCTCCAGTCTACAGTAGAATCGCTTCTGTTCTGCTCTGTAGAAGCTGTTTGGGTTTCAGTTCTGGATCAGATGAAGAACGGACTTCCTGTTTGCGGTTCCAACGGAACCTTGTATATTTTTGTAGCCTGTTGCTCTGCTTCACGAGAAGATAATCTCCAAGATTCTGAGCTGAATCTAATTGACTGTAGAGCTCCCATAAATATCTCCTTAAACATCTTTAGATTCAAACTGAAGCTTTGGTCTGACTGAGCTGCAGCTGATGTTTAATCTGATGCCTCTGGTGGAGCTTGGAGTTTGGGGGTGGAAGCCCGGGTGGCTACTGGCTTGCCCCTGGCGGCTTTTCCGCTAGGCCTGGCGAGCCGGGGCCCAGCTGGGGCTTCTGCCGGGGGGTGGGGCCCTTGGATCCCTTGGGCCCATGGCCGGATTAACTTCTGGGTGGATGGCTGTCAGCGGAGCCCACAGACTTGTCTCTGTGGCTTCTGGGGGTTCCGGCATTGCAGTTGCTGGGGAACTTCCTCGAGGCTGTCTCTCCTCCTCCCTTGGTGGGGGTCGGATTTTCTGGGTTGGCCCCTCATTGGCGCCTTCGCTCTTGGGGTCCCTTTGGGTCTCTAGGGCTTTGGGTCTCCCGGTGCTGGACTCTACATGCTTTACATGCACAAGTGAACTCTCACAAACAACTACAGGTGCTTGGTTCCAGGTACTCAAAGATTCACTTTGTGGAATGGTATTTTTGTTTGGCCTGTTTGTAAGTGGAAGGAGGTTTGAAAGGAAGTCAGGATTCTCACGTCCTGGTGTGAACGGGAAACAATTGTTATCTCTGTCATTTGAAGACTAAATGTGTGTGTGTAGTCCCCTTTTTATGTAGGGGTGAGAATGTTGCAGCTTCAGAACATCACTGAACTGCATTTAGGCTGGTTGTGTGTTCTCCTCTGCAGAGTAAAATAAAACCTTTCTTCCTATAATATCAACTCTCAACGCTCATATTTTTTTTAACTCGACAACTTCCATACAGAAAGCCCACACTCTTATCTTCAGGTAACACAGGGTACATGTCAGATTAAATAAAACTACTAACACAATAGTATCTAGGTGTTACGTTATTGTATATCTCGTACCAGGTCTGTTGGTTGTGCTGTTCTTTTTCTATCTCTTTGCAGGTGATGAAGCAGACTGAAAATGTTTTATCATTATCTCCCTTTTAC
>NW_015152313.1:19943-24555 GCF_000732505.1 Cyprinodon variegatus
TTGAATCAATCTGACTGGATGATCTGGTGAACTGGAAAGTGACCTGAGATGACATGATGTGAATTGGAGCTATAGAAATAAACTGAATTGAAAATATGTTGCTGAGGGAAACAGGTAGAGATAGAAAAACAGAACTATCTGTTCAACAGGGAGAGATTTTCTCTGAAAGCAGGAGACTCTTTAGATTAAAGTCAGCACAAAGTCACCGAGGAACCAGAGTCGGACCACCAGAACCCAAACCCAGGATACAGATGTTCAGTGAATTTGGTGTTGAAGGTGTGGAGGTGGATCAGTGAGTTTAAGGAGACTCTGTAGAAGGACAGAATGCCAGCAGGACAGTCCAAATAGACTCCTACTCTGTTAGAGACAGAGGAGGAAGTGGAGGAGGAAGAAATAGACGTTTCTATGTTATTGTGCCAGACAGAATAACCACCTCCATCATCATCATCAGAGCATCTCAGACTCCAGGACTGATTATTCCATCCAAACCTACAGTCATCACTTTCTGCTCTCCTTCTGATTTTTCTGCAACTCACTGATATCTCAATATCTCCTTTCCACTCTACCTCCCAGTAACAGCGACCAGTCAGATCATCCTTACACAGCAGCTTAGGTTTATCAAATCTGTCTGAATGATCATGATCGGACTCATCCTCGTCCTCAACGAGTTCCACCTTCCTGTTGTCTTCAGACAGTTCCAGGCTTCTATTCACTGTCTTTGTGTCAATCCTGAGCTGACGGGAATCTGAAGGAGAGACAAACATAATCCAGCTGCAGTTATTGATCATTCATTGAATCTTTGATAAAGAATCCTGAATGATTGATGGACAGTCTGAAGATGGTTGAATTTCAGCTACTTCGTCGTCATGAATCCAATGAAAAACTAACTTACACTTCCTCAGACCTGGTTTTAACCATCGTTCTCCAGCAGGCTCCACCCTGAAAGGAGGAAGGAGGTCAGATCATCAGTATCTGCCAGCTTGCAGATATGGACATGGGTCTCTGAGACACACACTGAGAAATGAACAAACCAACATTTGGACATGTCTACTTGTTGGAAACATCCACAAATTTTTGATCATTTTCCTTTGAGCCATTCTTAGTGAGGAGAATGTTCCAGATAACAGGGTAATGATCTCTGCCTACTGTCATCTGACCTGGTTGTGGAATTTGCTCTAGCATTATCCTTGATCTGATTAAAACAATAAAAGTCCTTTTTCTGAGTATTAAACCTGCGGTTCAGTGGGTGGAATCAAGGCAGAAAGAGTATATGGGGGAGACTTCTTCCAGAACCTGAGTAAATGTTAAATCATTTTACATTAAAATTCATCTTTGGTTTATGTTAAGGCTGATTAGACATCAATTATCAAAAGAGCATTATTGCAACTGGCCCAGTCTGAGCTCTGGTGTAACTTCTCCTTTTTCTACTGAATGTGCCCAATTTACAGTTACGAGTTAAGGATGTTTTCTTTCTGTACAAATTGTTTGCTTGAAAAATGGATGCCTGAATAAGAGGAGGTAAATGAAAATGTAATCCTATATTTTAAGCGTCTTATATTGATAAAGGTTATTACTGTTAAAGTAGAGAAAATTCAACCCTGTCAATTCAAGAATTTATACATGAAATGAAGGTAAAGGTTTGACTATTTGCTACAGGTCATACTATAGAAGCAAATTGTGTTGCCTTATGTTATTGTGACCTTAAGCTCACAATAATTGATAAAACAGGGTGTTCACAGGCTGGAAGTCACGTACAAGTCTTGGCAAAAACAGGGTCTTTAAGGCCCACTCGCACGCAATCGGGTCACAGGCCAAAAATTTCCAGGAAGTTCTTCAGAGCGTCCAGTCGTGCACATACATCCACACAGTGCAATGTTGAAACTATATAAACGCCCAGATTTGAATGAGAGTTGAGAAAAGCCAGATGTGTTCTGTTGGAATGTTCAGCGCTCGATAAGTGGACAGCATGTCAATTTGATCTTTGAAATAAATGCTTCTTCTCCCGTCCTGGGGCAATCAGATGATCGACTGAAGGTGTCCTGATTTTTGAGATTCTACCAATGAAAGCCACCACAATACAAGGTCAGGATGAGGTGACTAGAAGAATAACATAATCTCATCATATCGGTTGTCTTATGATGAATCAAAATGCAATCATAAAAGGTTGCTGAGAGGTAGACACAGTGAGGAAAGGAATTTAAAACTGTTTGCTGCAGATCAAAGAATCGCAATGTGATTTTTTAAGTTACTTAAAATGAGGATGTTGGGGGAAAGCGGCTTGCACATATCCAGTGACCTAAAGGTCAAGGGTTGTTGGACAAATTATTTGCTGGAAAAGTAGATAACGAAGAAACACAAAAGTTAGATGTAATAGGTAAGTAACACGTAATGCCAAAAGGTAATTTAAAGTTTCAGAGACCAAGGACGTGCTGAGGGGACAATGTTTCCCACCTGACCTTGGAATTCCCCTGGAGGAGCTGGTCCAAATAGCTGGAAATTGGGACCTCTAGGCCTCCCTACTGAAGCTGCTACCCCCGTGACCCAACCCTGGATAAGTGGACCAGGGTGGATGAATGGATTTGCTTTTGCTTTAATATTGCTGCCATCCTCTACCAGAGAGCTTGCTAATAAAATGCATGCTACACTTTAGCGTGAAGTGTGAACAATGCACTTACTGAGTCATCTAAAATTTGACGGGTTTTCCGCTGGAAAAAAGGACAGGTCTGAGTGTGGTTCTAATTCTATTTTCGAGGACTTTTAAGGTTGACTATAGCCAAACCTATTGATACATCAACCTTGGGACACATTTTAATCACTTAAACCTATTGACCATTGCAGGGGTGTCTCAAGCTTTTCTACACTTTGGGGATGTGGTCTGTCAAAGGTTGTTCCAGAGTCAGTTAAATTTCATAAACAGCATTTCATACATACATGCTTTAAAATGAAAAAAACAAAACAAAAAATAAGCCAATTTTTTGTCAAATGGACTGAATCTTAGAGAAGACAATTCTCCTCTTCCTCCTATCAAACCTTCTGCAGCAGGTTCCTCCATACCTGAGATCTTCTAGGCTCCATTCTTGATCCTTTAGTCCTGCCGACAGCAGCTTCCTTGTTCCTCCTCCTGGATTATTGTAGCTCAGGTCCAACTCTTTCAGATAGGAGGGGTTGGAGCTTAGAGCTGAGGCCAGAGAAGCACAGCCTTCCTCTGAGATCAGACAGCCTGACAACCTACAGGAACACAATTTAACAAATGAGAACACGTGAAAGTTGAGGAAGTATCAAAGTTCTGAAATTAACGTTTTCAGAAAGAAAATAGACTGCAGCTTAACTTGTTAAAGTAACACTGAGTGAGTTTTATCCCCCAGAGGTGCTAGACCTATAATCTTCCACGTTTATCTCCCCTGAAAATGACTATAAAACAATGCACAGTCGCTAAATAATCCAGGGTCCCTCTGTGTTCTTCTTCTGATAGCAAACTATTTTGGACCAACAAATTGAGTAGTCACGAAGTGCCTGGTTAAGAAAAGTAAAATTTATCCCTACAGATTAATTCCTACGTCAGAGAACCAAAAATATGTCCATCAGGCAAGGGCTAGATCTGCTTGGTTGCCCAACAAATCTTTCTAGGTTTAGCCATGATGGTTCAGTTCAGCTCAGACTGCTGAAAAGTGGTGTTCTGGATCACATGACCTATTAAAAGGACCGTATGACCATCGCAAATAACAAAGATGGGTTTTCGAGCATCAATAGTTATTACATGCATTAGCATTGACCCACAAATATTTAATATATTTCAAGTTAAGCCAATACTTACAAAGGGTCAACACCTACACAGTGCTGCCTGAAATAAATTACATAATTACAAAAAAGTGTTTATTTAGTTTTTTAGGAAACATAAATGTACATTTGGCAGATTTAAACAGATGGATCCTGACCAGAGCTCCATTTGGATGGAAACTGCAAACCGGCAGAAACTTTGCAGAAGGGGCTGACTTTTTAGTTTTATGCAAATTGGACTTAAGATAGATTTGTGGTCCCAGTAGAATCATGTTTCAGGTGTTTAGAGAGGTTTAATTTCACAAATGGAGGCAATGGATGAAGCTGAGATGAGGAATAAAGCAGCGTTTTGGATTCATGGGGAATAAAGTTCAACAAAAACAAACAAAAAAAAGGATTTTGAAATAACATTTAATGTATTGCTGATAGCAGCTAATGGACAGAAATCTGGTTTCAACTAGGGGTGTAAATCACATCCATCATGGCGATTCAATTCAGTATCGATTTCCTGACCCAACGATTCGATTATTTTCGATACTCAAGAATACGACACGATTCGATTTGATTCAATTCGATTAATCGATTAATCGGTTAATTTATTTATTTATTTTTTTTACACCTTACAGGCTAAACAAAGTTTCAAGTTTGAAATAAATCAATGAAAGCTGTAATATCGTTATACATTCTTTTTTAGAAACAACAGCAAATAACAGAAGTAGAAAAGTTGCATAAAAAATACTGCAAAAATACTGCAGAAAATCAGTGCAATGAGTTCAATGCATTACCTCGGCTTCAGACGTCCCGCCCCCTTGAGAGACGCTCCGCTGCACCTCTC
>NW_015152313.1:24584-25955 GCF_000732505.1 Cyprinodon variegatus
GGAAAACAACTCGTGAAGTTTGACCCGCTAGAAGAGCGAGGTGCGCGAGAACCCTGGGACCCTTTTTCCACCCGAATCTCCACTCTTTTTGGCCCTCATGTCCCTCCGTCGTCGGACTAAACTCGCCCCCACTTCCTCGCCGCCTCGGTCGTATCTAGACCCTCAGTGTGTAGCACAGACCACGCTTCAATATTGAGCATAAATCAAAAACGTCTGCATCAAGCTCACTGCAACACACTGCTGTAAGTGTATAACCAGGAAGCGAGGTAGGAGGGTCAAATAGGTTTAGCGCCACCGCAGCACGGGAGGGAGAATTATAAATGGATAAAATTAGACCGGAGAAAAAAAAAAAAATGAATCGATTCTCTTGCAGACGTATCGATGCATCGGATCGTCGGCTGTTGGATCGATTCATCGATACAAAACGATTATTATTTACACACCTAGTTTCGACAGCATAGAGAAAATTTACCTGAGAGTTTCCAGTTTGCAGTTTGGACTCTTCAATCCAGCAGATAGAAGCTTCACTCCTGAATCCTTCAGGTTGTTGTTACTCAGGTCCAGTTCTCTGAGACTGGAGGACTGGGAGCTGAGAATTGAAGACAGAGCCGCACAGCTTCTCTCTGAGAGGTTGCAGTAACTCAGCCTGAGGAGACAGGGAGGATAACCTACAGTCACCAATGTTCTCCTTGGAAACATTCAAACTGTCTGCTGATGAAGATTCTCAGTCATCCAGGTCATAGTCATTCCATAAAAGTAAAAATAATGGACAAAGCAAGTAAGGAGGAGGAAAGCACAATGGAGAGTGATGTAACAGATTGGGAAAACGTTGTGGCGCAGGATGAAGGCCCAGATTTAATATTGCCAAAGCATCCATTAGATAAGTGGTCCAAGAAAAGGAGTAGGCCAAGGGCAGGTGTAAAGGAGCCTCTCGCAGCTGAGTGTGATGTGGATCTGCAAATAGTACGAAGAGACACACACACCATGCAGACCAGGTCCCAAACAAGACAGCTGGAACCAGAGCAAGAGCTAAGTGAGGTCCATATGGCTCCCTTGCTGTCTAAAGGACCTCAAGAAGACAGATATGTACCATGGTCATTCATGGACATGATCACACTTGCTGGAAGACTGACCCCATTGGCAGATGGTGCTGACAGGTGGATAGAAAGGCTGGAGGAGATCACTGGAGGCATCAATCTGGCTGCTGGAGACATCAAGGCGCTGCTGATCAAAACAGCAGGACACTCAGCAGCCAGAGAGGTGTTTGATGAAGCCGAGCTTCCAGGGGTCATGACCTCATGACAAAATACCATTCAACAAAGTAAGACCCAAGGTGTGGGCAGCCTTGAGAGACAAATACCCCACCTGCAG
>NW_015152313.1:29623-31291 GCF_000732505.1 Cyprinodon variegatus
GAAGAAGTGACTAGAAGGAACTCTGGCAAAATGTGGACAGCAGATAGACTGGTGACATGTAGTAACAGAACATGGTTCCCACCAACTGAGGATGGAAATTCCACCCGGCATATTAAGTTTTGTAAAACTAGTTCAAAAGCTACCATACATTGTGAACAAGTAATACCAGATGGGGGTCATGTCATCTATGAGTTCCAACCTTCAAGTGTATCTCAATATCGAATACTGAGCATGGCAGGGGGATCCGCCCCTTTGGGTGACATTATTTGGATGTGTCACAATGAGACACAGATGTTAGCCACACTGCCCCCTCTGTGGGAAGGCATCTGTGCACCAGTAATGCTGACATTCTCCACGCCTCTCAGCAGAAAATCATCCTGCAAACTGGATTTTTCTGACCTTCTCTCCCTGGAAGAATCAACAGAGCTTCAAGCTGAGCTGGGGTTCAAACAGGAGGTTTGGACCCACTTTCCCTAAGAGATCATTTAAGCTTCACACTGAGAAAGGGATTATTCTCCACTACGACTTGTTCAAGTACCGCAGGAAATCTGAGTGGCAGTCAGTTTCTCCGTTCACCTACAAACAACCGCATTCTGGGTAAACCCTGTTCTGCCCTCCACCGAATCAGAAAAAACACTGGAACCACAGCACACAGACAGGAGTCAAATATTCAACAACTTCTCTGGAAACGTGAGTCAGCAACCAGATCCTCTTCTTCAAGTTCACAAATCAAATTTCCCACTGAGCCTGAACTAATCGCTGTGTCTTCCCCTCACTTTTCAGTTCCGGTTGAGCAGTGTTCAGAGCAACACTTCTCTCTGCATTATCTCTTCAATAAAACCTGTTAAACCTTTTCTCCTGGTCTCCCTGTTTCGTCTTCAGCATTTGGGTCTGAACTTTAGTGAAATCATGACAGCTCCAGCCAGTGAATAATACCTTAACGACCGAGCCTTAACAATCATAGACAGGTTTCAGGTATTACTTTTAAGGAATTCAAACTGTCAGATTTCAGCTGTTATTGTGGCATATGTGGTTCATCAGATAAACTGAAACAACATAAATCCATATTTACTGCAGCATTAACATATTAATCACTATGAAAAATAAGTACAGTAACAATCAGTGTCCTTACAGAGCTTTGTTGGAGGCTTTAACCACTGGCAGCAGCCTCAGAAGAACCTCCTCTGAAGCTAAGTATTTCTTCAGCTCAAAAACATCCAGATCTTTTCCTGATGTGACTAAGATGAAACCCAGAGCTGACCACTGAGCAGGAGACAGTTTATATTTAGAGAGACGCCTTGAACTCAGAGACCGTTGGATCTCCTGCACCAGAGAACGATCCTTCAGTTCATTCAGACAGTGGAACAGATTGATGCTTTTCTCTGCAGACACATTCTCACTAATCTTCTTCTTGATGTACTGAACTGTTTTCTGATTGGTCTGGGAGCTACTTCCTGTCTGTGTCAGCAGACCTTTTAGGAGTCTCTGATTGGTCTGCAGTGAAAGTCCCAGGAGGAAGCGGAGGAACAAGTCCAGGTGTCCATTTGGACTCTGTAAGGCCCGGTCTACAGCTGTCTGATGGAGAGACTTTGGTTCATTCTGCATAGATGTTTGTGTTTCTTCCATCAGGTTGATCCCAGAGTTGATGAAGGTCAGATGAACATGAAG
>NW_015152313.1:32406-34421 GCF_000732505.1 Cyprinodon variegatus
TGATTATTGTTTCTGGTCTGTTTGGTTTCCTGGATGCTGCTTCAATCTGTCTGACCTCATGTTCATCATTGACCTCTCCAGTTCCTCCCTCTGTGATGTAGAGCTCTGTGTAGATCTGGTTCAGAGGGGTTGGACTTCCTGCTTTAGAGATTCCTTCAAACACAGACTGGAACTTCTTCTTCAGACCAGATTTAAGTTGTAAAACTGCAGCAAGATCTAAATGAACATAAAAAGAAGATTCTTTGAATAAATAATGAAATATCTGCAGACATCAGTAAATCTGTAATTTATCCATCAGATTAAATCTTTGTAAAATTCTTCTTACTGATCTGCAGACGGTCAGCCAGCTCATCCTGATTCATCATCTTCAGGAAGTTCACTGTAATCTTCATCAGTGCTTCTCTGCTGCCCTCATCCTCACTTCCCAACACCTTCTCATCATCATTTTTCTGACTCTCTGACCATTTTGGGTCATCCGGACTCAATTTTTTCTGGATCTTTTTCAGTTCATTTTTCACAAACGTGACAATGTTTTCCTCCAGCAGCTGGTGCAAAATGACATATGAAGAACATATGAGACTGAGATCATGGAGCAAAACATGAAAATTATGTTGGACAGAATGATGGTCCTCTGGTCCACAAGTGAAGCTAGGAGTTCACTTTGGAGATAATTGACTAAACAGCAGTTTTCCATTTACAAACCATAAATATGGAGTCCAGCTGAGTTTGATGCTGAGGATCAGATGGACAACTAGGAACCTCTAGGTTCTGTTTGTCCACTCTGTGGAAAAAACAGGAACAATTAGGAAGAAAGGAAATATTCCTCCAGAAGTTTTCAGTCATAAAAGTATCAAGAGCTTCACGGTGAAAGTCTTTAAAAAAGAAAAATAGATTTAAATCTACAACATAAAAAGAGGTTAGAACGATGAAGAGGATATAAAAGGATGAAGACTAGAAGCAGCAGAAATTCTCCATTAGACCTTTTAGAAAGGTCAGATATATGTTTGTCCATGCAGGGTTCTGTCCTGGATAAGATTCCCAGTAGGTCAGTGGAAACCACTGAGCTCACATTATTTATTTCCACATTGATAAAAAACAGAGGGTTAAAGTAAAATGTTGCAGAGAATCACATGTTCCAGGTAGCAATAAAGTCTTAACAAACTAGGACTCAAATCCTAAACTCTGAATCGATCTAATCTGAGGTTAGAAACTGTTTCATAACAGCTGCTGTGAGTCAGTTTAATCAATTATAAGTCGGTCCACTCAGAGTTGAAAACGTGGGCTCACTTCGCCGACTCACAATGACAACAGGCAACAGGAAATCCCTATTTCACACCACTGATAATAAAAAATGATAATAATAAAGAATTATATAAAAAAAAATATATCACAGAATTTGTTTAAAAGAGAGTGATCTCAGTGCTACAGCAGCAAAGGAGATGGAGATGGTAGGAGAAGATTGCTGCTCGAGTTAATGCGTAAGATAATGTGTAATCTGTTATGGTAGATTGTTTTTACATTTATTAAAAGCACTCTCATCTCTGTTGTTCCATTTGTAGATCACTGAAAGGGATAGTTTAGGGTTTTGGACATGAAGCAGATTGAAAAATTCACTGAGATGCACCAGTGTCCCTACAATAAAAAAGCCTCCTGCTCTGAGAAACGGTATGAAAAGGCAGTTATGTTTTTTTACCTGTTGTTTAAATTTTTTGGGGTGTATTAAAGAAAAAAAGAAAAAAAAAAACACTTTTACTTTAGACTTTTACAGACATAATTCAAAAACACAAAATTACCCACAAAAAAACAAATAAGAAAATAGCTCAGTGGCCAATTTTGCTTTATTATGATGATTTTCAGAACACAGAAAAATATTTTTTTGTATTGCAAAGATTTTCCCCTAAACTGACGATTTTAATTTGAATGTATCTTTTTATTGTTGCAGTTCCTGATCAATTAATTTTCATAAAAATATCAGCTTGTAGCTACAACCCCAGTCCCATGAAAAAACCCAAGTC
>NW_015152313.1:38933-57810 GCF_000732505.1 Cyprinodon variegatus
ATCGACCGGTTGCTCTTCAAGGAGAGACAGCTGGGTTTAGGTCCTGTTTCGTTTCTCTGTTGGATCCTGACAGAAAATTTATGATTAAAAATATTTTCTGATGTGGAGGTTCGTTAAATGTTAGAGAAAGTGAAAATATTAGAGATATAAGATTTAAAAGAATGTAAAACTGAGAATGGATACTCAGGGACTTTTATTGATATTAATTTGTGCTTTGAATCAAACATTGATATACTGTTAAAATTATTTAACACTTAAAAGACTGCTCTACCAACATCAGTCCTCCTTTGGACTGTAATGCACTGTAATGTTCATGTTATCCTGGGAGATCAACACACTTTAATGTCTTTAATTTATCGTGTGTTAAAATGATTCAATAGCATCTAAGAGCAGCAGGATGCGTTCAGTATCAATGTTCATCCATTTATCCCAGCTGGGGTGGCGAAGGGTGTTGGTGCCTATCTCAAACCGGTCTGCAGTCCATCGCAGAGCAACACAGAGACAAACAACCATTCACACACACTCAAACCTAAGGAGGATTTAGAGAAGCCAATTAACCTAACAGTCATGTTTTTGGACTTTGGAAGGAAGCCGGAGTACCTGGAGAGAAGAAAGACCCTGGGCCAGGAATCGAACCCGGATAATTCGTGCTCCCCACAGCACCATTGAGCAGCTCTATTGGTCCATTGATACATTTCTCTTGAAATGTATAACTTACTTGCTTTGGATGTAATCTTTTGGGTTCATGATATTTACTGAACATTAAAATTCTCTTTGAGATTTTAATAAAGCTGAACAGAACTGAACTGAAATGTTCAACACCATATATCAGGGGTCTTCAACGTGTCCCAGGCTAAGGACCCCCAAGCTGATGGCGAGATGGGAGCCGGGACCCCCTAATTATACATATTGTATGAAATTGTGTTATATCAAGGTGCTATGGTCACTCTATTAAAAATGGTGTTATGTAACGAAAGTAGTTTCTCCCTGGGATTATTAAAGTATTTCTGATTCCTGGTTGATGGGACAGGGATTGTGAATGAAACGGTGTCCAGCTTGAAAGAGCTCCTGTGTGTCTCTGAATGTGAGCATTGATGACTGAAAGACATCTTCTGCCTCCATTTATCTGTTTACTACAGTGTGTTGGATTCATGTTCATGTGGATTTAAAGACATTTCAATTAGTGGAAAAATTGCAGGAGGGAATATAAAAAAATAAATAAAAAAAGTCTAATTCACTAGACCTTTCGCAACCCCCATCCATTACCCCTATGGACCCCCTAGGGGTCGCGGGCCCCTGTTGAAGACCTCTGCCATATTTTATTTTATTTCTTTTATTGCTGTGGTTCTGGAGAACATCCTTCAGATGCTTCACATATGAACATAGAAAAGTGGGGGTAAAAGCTGAACTTATTTTAAACATGTTGGAATAAATCATTTCAGCCTGACTCAGTTTCTTCAGTTCCAGCTCACCTCACTGATGATGAAGAATCAGAACGTCTGGACTTCTTTGGAGGCTCCATTGAATCATCTCTGGGCTCTGGCTCACATTTACCTCGTTTTTTATGAATCCTGTCAGAAGAAAAAAAAAAACATCAAAACACATTTTAATAGATCGAACTGGTTGGTGTCACTCAGCTGGTTCTGCTGCTGGTTAGAACCCACTGGTTCCACGCTGAGCTGGTTCTGCTCAGTCTGGATGAAGAACCACTGAGGAACAGCAGCAGCTTCATGACCAGGTCTGTTTGGCCTGATATAGTGAACGCTGTGTGTAAAGGACTGAGGACAGTCAGAGATGAAGATCTCACCTCTGAGCTTCATCTTCCTCACTCTGATTGGTTTTAGAGGGAGGGGCTCCCTCCTCTCTGTCCTCACACTGATCCATGCTGCTGAATCCACACCTTCTACCTGCAGAGGAAACACAGATCATTGATCTGAACATCAGCTCTGATAAATCATTAATGCTGGGAAAAGATCAGCTGCTGCGCTGATTTATTTTTCTTCCCTGATTCATATCAATATCTGTTAAATACATCCAGACAGCAGAGAGGAAGAGGAGGCTGCCTTCAGCTGCTGTTCTAATATCAGTCCACTAGATGGAGCCATGGAGCAACATTCCCATCCACTGACTGATTTTCTCTGACTGGAAGCTTCAGTCCATCACATGGACTCAGGTCATCATGTTAAACAGTTTCAGCTGATAGATGAAGCAGCAGAGGATCATCAAAGTGAAAACATTGGATTTATTATGGCTGCTTGGTTTTCAGAGGATTTAAAAACAAGAAAAAAAAATCACACAGAGATGCTGTTAGAGCTCAGCTTCTGGGAAAAGTTTGACAAAAATAATTAAAATATTAATTTTCTTTTTATCAGTATGGAATATAAAGTTAGAGACCAACTGAATAAAATCTGGAAATGGAGAAAATGTTGATGAAAAAAATAAAAATAAAATCTGACTTTGAAGGAATGAAGTGATTCCAGTTTGACAAGAAAGAAAGAAGGTGCAGCAGAACAACAACAGATGACACTTAGCTCTAGGAAATAAAAACATTTCAGTATTCTTTAATGGATAAAAACAGCAGATAAACAGAAAAATAATATACATATATTCAATTATTATTCTTGCACATATTATATATTTTCTGTGATTCATAATTAATTATCCTGTGGTATAAACATCAAAGAGATAAAGCTTTGTGCTGAAATAAGAAGTAAACATGTTCTCCAAACATTAGAACTGAACAGAAAAGTTCCTCATTACCAAGTTCTAGTAGAAGTAGAAATAATTTGTTCTAAAGTGTTGAAGATCTGAGCAGCAGACGGATAAAAAGGTGAGCTTCTTACTGGAAAAGGAAATAGTTTAACCTGAGATGGAGGTAAGAAAGGTAGGAGGAGTTAATGGGAGGGATTTGACGGGATTCTAACCGTTTATCTGTTTCATGTCTGCTGTTGTTCTGACAGAGAAACCACTCCCACAAGAATGCAAGAAACGCAGTTTAAAATGCCTTTATCAGTTTTTCTATCTTTCTGTTAAAGGGGAACGCCGTTTATTGTTTTTTTACATTGGCCCCTTGATTTTACGTTATTCCATCATGTTCTACTCACCCATATTAGTTTTGTGTCATTTGGAGCCGTTCTGATGACATTCCGTTTTGTTATATGTGATAATCTGGCCTTTTTTTTATGTGAAGTTAATTTCATGTCTTATTTTTCTGATTTGGATTGCTTGTTATATTTTGAAGTTATTTACTTTCTTGTTGGATTTAGTTTGGGTTTTTGTGTTGCATGTTTTTCTGATTTTGTTTTGAGGTCATGTTACCAGCCCTCTACTTCCCAATGTGATGGGTTAAATGCACAGAGTTAATTTTTTTGTGCTGAACTTGTGACAGTGGAAGGAAAAAGAAATCTGGAAAAAAATATGCAATACTTTCTTCCTTTAGCAATGACTTGAGTTTCTCCATCCTCAACAACTGGGCTGTTAGTGAGAACAGGGGAGATCATCAGTCCCACTGATCTTCAACATGTCAACATGTTTCTGATCCATAATGATGGTGGTGAAGTGTGCAGATGACATCACCAAGGTTGGTGTCTTATGTGTGAACAATCTGCCAGAGTAGTTCTCCAGGAACAACCTAAGACTAAGACTAAACACCAGTCAGACCAAGTTGGTCATAGTGGACTACCAGATCAGGACGCTGTTTAAGCTGTATGAGTCCAATGAAGGCCGGAACACGATTCCCATCAACAAAACAAATCAGAAAACATCCCATAACTCTAAAAAACCTCTGTGACCCAGGGTTGTGAAAGCAATCACCAAAGGTATCTAATTTACTAATCAGATAGAAACCAACATGTGAGCTGCTGACTGGAAGGAGGCAGAGCTTCACCTGTGATGGAGGCGAGACAGGTAGGAGGAGTTAATGGGAGGAGTGCTGGTCTGACTGGTTTCTGTTTGTTTTTTTTACCAAACTCATCTGTGTTGTTGTTCTGCTGAGGAAAGCAGGTTCAGTAAAAACAGTTTAACTGAATGTTAACCCTGAAGTTAGAGAAACTGTGGCTCTTTAGTCCAGATGTAGAGATTAGTCTAACTTTGAGTTAATCCAATCCAATCCACTTTATTTATATAGCACGATTTCAATAAACACTAGGTTTCCAAAGTGCTGCACAAAAAGATAAAATAACTAAAATAAATAAAATAAAATAAAATAAAAGCACTGCCCGCACAGGATAAAACATATGCATGTGTACATAAAATCAAAACTCTACACGGTGTCAAAAGCCAAAGAAAAGAGATGGGTTTTAAAGAAGAGTTTTAAAATGAGACAGAGATTAACATGGTAACAGATTTCTAAGATAATGATCTAACACAGTGATTACAAACAAGAGGTACTCGTACCCCTAGTGGTCTGCGAGTGCACTGCAAGGGGGACGTGAAAATTTATTCTTTTCTTAGGTAGTAAAATAAGATAGGTCTGAAATCTGTTCTATTTTGTGAGGAACCAAACAACAAACAAAACGCACCTTTATCAACCAAAAATTAAGTTATTCTTACATGTTTGAGTTCATCTTCAGGCTGTCAAACCTGAAGCAACCGTCCCTCCTAAACCTGAACCTGATCCACTAAGTTCTGCAGCAGATCATTGGGTCCAAACAGTGAGTTCAACACCATGTGTCTCCATCTCTGATCACCTGCTGAGGTTTTCCGGGCCTCGAGATTCAATACAGCAACTAAATGTGTTTAACAAACTGAAAAATCTATATTTGACAGAAACACTAATTGATCTATAATCTACAACTTGCTGTCTTGATAAATTGGCCATCAGGTTATAAAGCATCAAATTAAAGAGTTAATATTTACTTTATAATGGGGTTTTTCCATAGGCTCTAAAGATAACGGAGGAGAAAGAACCAAATCTAATAAATAAATCCATCAGACCATCAAACCTACACCTCTGGCAAAGATCATTGACAAACAATTTATTACCTACCGTAAATTATCTGTTTATCATAAAATTACCCTTCTTCTTTCCAGTCAGGCTTTAGACCACAGACCTTCATCTCTATCTAAAGTCTATTTAACAAAAGCTGAATTCAGAAATTCCAAAATAAGGGATAAATGTAGGCTTGATGATGAAATCCTGGCTTCATCAGTTCCACTAAGGCTAAAGCAGGATCAGAAGGTGTTTTTATGTCAAACCATGTATCGTTAATAAAGCCAGATGCAGCTCTGCAGCTTTCTTTAGGAAACCTTGAGGTCTATCAAAGACTAATAGATTCTGAAACAACTAACAGATTTAATAACTGCTTAAATTGACTATACATAATATATTATTGATATTTGATATCAAGTGACTGGATGATGTTGAAATCAATTCCTTTATTTCTGTCACTATCCCTCCTTGTTATTAAAACATGTTCAGCATGAAAAAAATATTTTTGGTAGTAATTTGACCATAAAACAGTTACATAAATCAGGCAGCATCTCCATCTCAGTTCTTTGACCAAAGGTTTGATCGTAAAGTCAGACGTTACTGTTTATAAATATAGTTTATAAACAGTATAGTATAGCTTTGGTGTTTGGTTCATAGCAGATGGTGAGATGTTATATATATATCTGTGAAATGTACAATGTTTGTTCTACATTGGCAGTAGAGGAGACAATATGTTTCTGGTTAGTTTTTGGTCATTTATTAATTAGAAAATCAATTAATTTTCTATAGACAGTTTGCTTTAACTGTCTGTAAGGTTGGAGAAGATCATTGGTGAGAAGGAAGAAATCCTCCAAGGTCTCCCTACAGTTCAGAACCCTGAGTCTGTTTTCTCAGTTTCTGATTGGAAAACATCCTGCTTCATTAGAAACACTGCAGAGAGTCTCTACAGAAGTCGCACTGTAAGGATGTATTTTTAGAAGAGGAATAGTTGAACTAATAAGCAGTTTAGCCACTCCTGATTTTGCAGCTCTACTTTCTACTATCTATTCAAAGCTTTAAACTGTTTTCCTTTGGAGCTCAATTAGTCTGAAGCAGGTTCATATAGATTCAGCTACTAAATTTGTGAGTGTATAACACAATTTACAACATTTATTACGAAATGCATTACACATAGTTCAACATTTAGAAATGTGTAAAAAGTTTGTCAAATTTATTCATTTCATTTATGTTTATTAAACAGTTCTATCAGATCAATATTGAATCTTCAAACTGATTCAGTTCATCTCTTATTTCTAACTTTAATTCTTGCTCCTCTTCCATCATTAAATACTAAATTCTTATTCTTAACAAGCTTTTCAACCAACTTTGCTTTTTCATCACTATGTTACATGCTTTAAAATCACTGCAGCAAATAATCTTTCATCTAAATCCAAATCAGTCACATTGACTGTGTTCATAGAACAGCTTCTTAAACGGATTATAGAAATTAAATACCTTAAATACCTTCATCTATCATAAACTCCAATCAATACCTGGTAATTATAATCTGTCTTGCCTTCTTTCTTTAATAAATCATATAATCCCCTTTGTTTCCTTCTACTTTGCCTCTCATTGAGTTACATAATTATGGGATAAAGCAAAGTTTCCTGAATCCAAACAACATCTGGTTTCTCTGTAAGATTCTTAATTAATCTTTTTACATCCTGTCTAATGGCTGTATGGCTTCCAGCAATCCCCTGTGAAATTGTTTGACCATTAGGATCAATCAGCTTCTAATCTCTTTCATGTCTTTAGTAAAGTTTTCATTGAAGATCTTTTATTCCAAATAATTTTCTGCTCATTCTCCATTTACTTTATTTCTTCCATCTTATGTTTTACTTTAGCGGTCCAATTGATCACATAGAAAATAACCAAAGTCAGTTTGTTTGTTACTGATTCTTTATCTTTTTCTTCTATCTACATTTTCTCAGATGATGGTCGATAAGTTTTTAAACTTTCATCCTTTCTTTGAGTTTTCTGACTGCCTCTGCACAGCTAACTTTGTTGATTCTATGAACCTTTACAAACGGGGGAAAACATCCCCATATCTTTGACCTTTAAATAGATCCAAACCAGGAAACTCAAACATCCTTCTTTGAACTTACCTGGTGAAACACAATCCTGAAATTCTAGAAACAGACAGACTCCTTATTCCAGCTTTGAAGCTGCTTGTTTGTCCTGCATCCCTTCCTACTATAAGTGGGAATCCATTCATCAAAATTCATGCAATCATGCTCATATCATGAGCCGTTTCTTGTAAGGAAGAAGAGCTTCACCCGATAGATGAGACAGGTAGGAGGGGTTGTTAGGAGGAATTCTCGTCTGACTGGATTCTAACAGGTTTTTATCTGCCTCATCTCTGTTCTTTGTCTGCCGATAAATCTGTTCATGAGCAGGTTATGAAAAAACAAAATCCACTTTAACTGAATGTAAACCCTGACATGAGAGAAACTCTGATTATTTAATCCAGACACAGAGATTAGTCTAATTCTGAGTTTGTCACCATGGTAACAAACTGTAAAGATGATCCTACAGTACCCATCATTCTGTTTAGTTCTGGGTTAAATATACCAAGGTATATTTCCTAATGCTACAGTAAAAAACAAACGCTAATAAGAGCAGCAGCATGTGTCTCCATCCCTGATCAGCTGCTGATGTTTTCTAACCTCCTGATTTATTCGTTCAACTAAATTAATTATGAATTTTGACAGATATGCTTCCTTATCAGTAATCCACAACTTGTCTTGTTTTGTCATTATTAAAACATAATAAATAAATTGTTAATATTTCCTTTCAATTGGGATATTTTTCATGGGCTCTAGGATCAGGAAAGGATATTTGTTAGAAGATTATTACCAATTTGTAGGATTTTTCAGCATATTTTCCACCTCTCCCTGCAGTTTTCTTTGTTCTCTGTCTTCCTGAAGTTCGTTGTTCCACCATAATAAACAATCAATTCTTTCTTGCCTTAATTTTTTATGCTCTATTCTTCTGACACCTGTCATCAATTAAAAACATTTTAAAAACATGTAGCTCTTAAGCTGAAATTGACAGAAGACAAAAATATATCTTTAAAAATCCTGATCAAATCATTTTCCTAAATTTTACATAATTTTCCTCAGGTTAAGAGTAAAGAAAAAATATCTGGGTTTCTGCCATATAAAATACATTTAGCGCTTTTTGCTACATAAAAAAAGGCCTAATTACTTTTTCTTTGTTGAAAAAAAGTTTGATTCCAGGAAATGAAAACATGAAGCATTGAGTTCAGCAAAGAAAAAACAGAAATCTGCTGTTCATCATGTTTCATTCCAGACCATCAATAATCTAATGATCCAGCAGATTTTTCATTTAGGAGACAGAATTAAAATAAGAAGTAAACATATTTCCCTAACATGAGAAACAAACAGGACATTTCTTTAAGTCAGAGTTTTAGTAGGAAACAAAGCAAACTTACAGTTTGTTAAAAATTTCCAAAGTGTCCAAAGATCAAGATCTGAGCAACAGACTGAGGCCCAACAGAACAGCCATAGCACCGAGCTCTGGGACTCACCTGAAGAATTAATATAAGGCTTGTTTTAAAACTGGTGACATCACAGCTCACCTGGTTTGATGTTTCTTCTTTCAGAACCAAAACCCAGTCAGTAGAAGGTCTGCAGTGAAATCAGAGGCTGTTTGACGTAGACCTCATAAGAACTGAGAGAAACTCTGAGGACATGTTTCTTGATGGCTTCATGAGGAGAAATGAGCTCAGAGACTATAACTACTGCTGCTAGGTGCTTATCGCTGCACTAACTGGTCTGACAAGTCAGACTTAGTTCTAACCTAACTGGACATTTTATTAGTGGGGATGTGTCTCCCCCTGGTGGACCTCTAGTGACTCGTGTCTAACTGTTTAACTCATCTGACCCACTTTTAATTGATCCAAATATATAATTTATGGTAAAAAGAGATCAGAATCAGAAATAATTAGGATTAATTTTGGAACAGGTTTTCTCATAAATTATATCTGTCTTCCAAAAAAATTCTTTTTCATCAGTGTTGTATTTGTTAGCCTTTTTTAAGATAAAAAAAAATCTTATTTGTTTTAAGTCAAAATTAAAGGTGCTGTAGGAGATTTTGGAAAAATGGTTCCAGCAAGCTATATTTTTGAACATACACAACCATGCCTCTCCCTTCAGACCACCCCTCGAAACCACGCCCTCATAGCACATGAACGTGCATGCTACATCTACAGCAACAGGAGCAGCGTGCCTCCTATTTGGTAGCTGGATGCAGAGCGCTATGATCACTCCTCCGAAACAGTTTATTAACGCCTAAATTATCTTAAAATGAGGAAATCTGCCGGCAAATCATGTTTGCTTTTATTCTCCTTGTGCCTGCAGTTGCAAGGAGGCGACCACGCCAGAGGCTGTTGTTGAATGGATTTCCCAGTGACAGCGCAGCGCCGGTATGTGGGGGTCTGAGCGGCTCCCACAGAGAAATAATCTTTGAAGGCAGGATGGTAATCTGGATGAACTGACTGCACAGACCATGTTTTCAAGAGGACTTTCTCACTTCAACATAGATTCTAACGACTTTTTACCCACTACTACCTAGAAAGACCCAAACAAACTACAAAACCCGTTGACACAATTGGCCAAAAGTCGACACCGTGCTCAACATATTTATTACACTTTTAAATGGCGGCATCTGGTGGATGCAATGAGAACTACCTTTAAGCAGATATCCTGATATCTGTATTAATTCATGGCTGAACTTTTTTGCTTCCTGGTAATGGTGTTAATAATGTTAATATAAATAAATTATTTTCAAAAACAAATGTCTGACGTTTAAAACTGTAATCTGTTA
Organism: Cyprinodon variegatus; assembly: GCF_000732505.1. NCBI lineage: Eukaryota > Metazoa > Chordata > Actinopteri > Cyprinodontiformes > Cyprinodontidae > Cyprinodon > Cyprinodon variegatus. The sequence goes on from NW_015152313.1 coordinate 48,751, forward strand.
AACAGCCATTCTGATGCATAGCAGATATTAAAACCTGTCTGAGCTGAATGTTGAGTAGTTCTACCTCAAAATATGATACTGTACTTTAGGATGTTTTTAACATAAAAAAAAGATAACGTGGGAAGGGTCTGTGCTTATGTACCGGGTCTTTGCTCATGTTACTTTAAATTGTAAAATTGAGAGGAGATTGTTTTGCACCTTTGTTTTTCAGTTAAACAATTTTTAATAAAAATAAAAAAACGTAAACAGTGATTGACCTCTTTCTCACTTCTTCTCCAGTTTTGGAGAAGACCCACTCAAATGGTACCGATGCTGCTGCCATTAACAAATATTTTTATCATGCTAATTTATGTAAATTGGGATAGGTGAGTATAGACTAATATTGGAGTGGGTCTTCTCCTCTGCAGAGGTAGGGCTCCTATATATGTTTGAATTTACACTATGGCATGTGCTGTCAGGCTTTGGGTTTTCCAGGTCACACCCACAACAAAATAAATACAATAAAATATCTTTGAAATTGTTCTGAAGATATTATGATGATTGAAATGATTCTAACCAACTCTGCTGTCCGTAGTTCACACAGGTTTTTCACGTTCCTCATGTGGTTCTAAATGATAACAATGATCATATTAAAGGAGAAGCATCAATAACTAATTGATGCAGCCTCCAGAGACTCTCCCTCGTATCAGGTCCTGCAGCAGGCCTCCTGAGACTCATCCTCGCTTCCGGCCCCATGGCCGGCCTCCAGAGACTCTTCCTAATCAATCTTCTGAGATTTTTTTTGCCCTCGCCCACTTTAGGTGGGTTGTTTTTGGTATTGGACTTGGTTATTTTGGTTTCTTGCCCTCCTTGCCTGTTTCCCCCTCCGCCCACCCTGGGTGGGTTGTTTTTTGTTTTGGACTCTGTTTTGGTGTTTTCGTTCCCTCCTTACCTGGTGCCCCCTCCGTCCACCCTGGGTGTTTTTTTTTGTTTTTTTTTCTTTGACTGATCTGGGGCGTCTGGTATCCGCTCTTGAGGGGGGGGTGCTGTTGGGATCCGGAGGTTTGCCCACCAGAGGGCACCAAGGATCCCTTCCTGAGGGCTTGTGCTCACCTGCAACACCTGTCTTTCATCTCCTCATCAGCCGTGGGCCTACTAAAGGAGGAGGACACTAACACTCCAACGTCAGAGTGTTTGCCAGTAACGGTTAGCAAAACCTGAGCCAACCTGCCTGTCTGAGTCTTCTGACTTTTTAATGACCCAAGCCTGATCCTGTTTCCCCTTTCTGTCTCACAGATAAAACCAGCCTGACTACCAGTAACTCTGGAGAGTTATCTCTGCTGTGATTTGCCTGCCCGCTCTCTGTTGAACTCTGGAGGGCCTCTTCTGTCAGCTGCTGCCTGCCCGCCCTCAGAGGAAAACTTGGAGAGAGACACAGTCTGCGATCTACCTGCAAGCATACAGTAAGCCCTGCACTCAGACCGTCTCAACCCAGCTCTCAAGAGAGAGAGAGAGAACCATACCTGGAGTCTGCCAGCCTGCACACTGACCATCTCAACTCAGCTCTCAGGAGAGAGAGAGATCAAAACCTGGAGTCTGCCAGCCTGCATTCAGACAGTCTCTGCCCAGCTCACTAGAGAGAGAGAGAGAGAGCTCATCTGGAATCAACCTGCCAGCACTCAGACTGCCTGCGCCCAGCTCTCAGCTCTCCTCCTGCCTGAACTGTGTTCTTAACCTGGAACCTGCCCGCCAGCACTCAGACTGCCTTAGCCAAAGCTCTCAGTTCTCCTCCTGCCTGCACTCAGCTCAACCTCTGCTAGCCCTCAACCCTCAGTCTGCCAACAGCCTCTGGATCCACAAGGTTTTCCCCCTCTCTGCAGCTCTGCTCATCTCCTGATCAGCGGTGAACCAAATCCAGATCAGTCTCCCTAACGCTGGACTATTATTTACATTTCTTAAATAAACCTTTAAAATTTTCTCCTGCCTCCGAGTGTTCTGGATATGGGCTAGGTTCCATTAGCCATCATGACACATATATCCCAGCCCAATTGCTGGTAACCATCCTAACAATCTGTGTCCTCCACAATACCACCATATACCAGCTCTATTTACTGTTAATACAGTAAAAATTACCATCTCCAGTAATGTCAACAGAAGTCTTGCAATACTTTTTATCTAATTGCCCCACCTGAATGATTTTTGTAGCAGTATTTTTGATCAATAATACAGGTAACATTGGAAGTCTGGGATGCTGTATTTTGAGGAGCAGAACGATAAAGGCTGAGCATCAGGCTGAGCATGCATTATCTAAATTATTCTGATTTTACTTGTAATAGGCAGGCCTATTCCAATCAGACCTAGACAAAGCAGAAGAAGATAAACTTTAGCCGACTATATGAGAAAAGTATTGCAGGAAAAAGAAGTGTCAAAAGCAAGTTTACTGCCGAATGATTCTGTCTCCCAACAGGAACCACTCAGCATTAAGCTAGGAGACTGGGTGTTCATCAAACTTGTGTAAAGCGTATACTGAAACCAGGCAAGTTCCCTATCATAAACGTTCATGCTATGTCTAAGAGACTGCGTAATCGAAACTAACGTCTGCTGTTGTAATGTGTTGACTGCTCAATAAAAAGCCTGGCAAATGTTGGGCCAAGCGGAGATGCAGAGATTGATTCTTCAACTCTGCCTATCTCCCCTTTGCAAAGCACTGTCAGGAAAAATCTTACACTGTCTTTGTTTCATTTTTTACAGGTTAAATTTGGGGAAACTTAACAACCCTAACACTCTGCCCGATGTTGGGCCCATAGGCCGAGACAACGATGAGAGGCCTGTCCCCAACCTTCTTGTTGACCGGGGTAAACTCCAACATGTGACGACTATGATGGGGGGCAATGAGCAAGGCCACCCCAGCTGTGGAGTGAGTGATCTCTTCTGGCATCATTTGCCAGGGTAACAGTATTAGAGCTAATGATTTAAAAAGGCTCACCCAGCTAATAAACAAAGCTGGCTCTGTTCTAAGAACTCCTCTAAAACCTCTGGAGATTGTTTTAAAAAGAAGAAGATCTTAATAAGGTGAAGAAAATTACAAACAACAGTGAGCTCCCTCTTCAGAACATTTTTAAACAACAACAAAATGTCTTCAGTTAAAGGCTTCTCCACATCAGGTGCAAGACAAGACAGATACAGTATCCGTTCTGCCTACAAATATTATTAATAATTAATCTCAATTAAAAAAAAACGTTATGTGTTACTGCAACATTTAATTTACCTTTTGAGATAATAAAGTACTTTTGGGTTGAATTACATTGATGGCCAGATATACAAAAGATTTACCAAAGAGCACTGTTTTGCACTTTAGTGGATCATTAAACAAAGTAATCACCCCTCTGCCTTTTTTAAACAGCCTGTCATGATGAAGAAAATGTAATTAGGAGGTGTGGTCTCCAGTAAAATCGATATCTCATTTTCACCTAACAATATTTCTGTTAGGAACATAAAATCAAGATTTTGCTTGATTTTATGTTTCAATGAAGAGCATTTGTAATTTATTGTTCACAAATGCTCTCAATCTAAACTCACTAAGCTCAAGCTGTTTTGCAGGTAGCATGGGTAAACATTTCAGTCTCTTGATGTGCAGATCTGATAGGGATATACCTCAAGGGAGTTGCAGCTATCATCACAGCAAGCAAAACAGCTACGACATATTAACTCCACCAGGCAGAGTAATTTTGCGCACTGCAGTCTTCAGTTTTTTTTTTTTTTTTTTAAGTTTATGATATCCAATAAATGTCATTCCACACCGGTCTTTTCTATGTCCTGTATGGTCAATGGAGGTATTTTAGCTAACATGGACCTGATAATAATAATAAAACTTTATTTATCTCACATTGGAGAAATGTATCTCTTCATTTAACCCCTCCCCTTGAGGAGCAGTGGGCTGCCATTGTGCAGCGCCCAGGGAGCAGTGTGGGGTTAAGGGTCTTGCTCAGGGACCAAGAGTGGCAGTCTGGGGGAGTAGGGGGTCGAACTCCCAATCTCAGGATTCAAAGCCCTATTCCCTAACCACTAGGCCGCCACTCCCCCTCGCCTGTCCTCTACTCATTTTTATTTCAAAATAAATTTTTTCTTTTCTTTGTCCAGTTTGAGTATCCTTGTCCAAGCAAGGGAGAGACGTGTCTGAACAAGCAGAAGGCAGAAGTCTCTGATTAAGAGCGAATACTAATTTGCTAAAGGCCCCTGAAGTTGAAGGCCACATAATTTTTGATGGTTGGTTCATTAAGTAACTTGCGGTATAAAATCGACATGGTAAAATGGTTCTTCACCTTTTGAGTCCAAAAATTTAGGGAATACAATGATTTAAACTAAAACCTATTCTTTTTCTTAAATGGGACTTTGATTTGGAAATGTTCCAGTGTGGTTTGTTCTATTGTTGCTGGTGTTTGGACAGCTCCCTGGTTTGGTGTTGCATCCAAGGTAGCAGTTTGGAGATAAAAAAGTTCATTTTAGTCTAAACACCATCCTGAGGCTCTTCCTTCATTATTAATGTTTTTCAATGTTTAGAAATATGGAACAGATAACATTTTATCATTTATTTGTTTTTGCCATTTATTTAACTAAACAAAATCTATAATTTCAAAACTCTTCAGAAAGAAAATAGAATGATTCTCTGTACATTATATCAACGTTGGGATTTTTAAAATAATCTGTTTTATTCAAACAAGTATCAGAATTTTATTTTATTTGAAAACAGGAACAGAAATAAATCAGGATAACATGAATCAAATCCAGAGGAAAAAAAATCACATAAAGTAGAACTGCAGCAAATATACTAACAGAAGTTTTAACATATGAAAGTATAAAATTTGTCAAAAATTAGAAGCCGGCAGAACCACATAATTTCTGTTGATTGAGAAAACTGCACATTTCAATGAACTTTGACTAATGAATGAAATGAAAAAAATGAGAAACAGAACATCCTGATTATCAATCTAAAGCTTTGATAAGAAACTAACAAAAAACAACATGTAGATCTTAGACTCTTTAGACTCACCTCAGCACAAAGATACTGAGGAACCAGGACTTAACACCGAAAAACCAAACCCAGGATGCAGAGGATCAGTAAATGTGGTGCTGAAGGTGTGGAGGTGGATCAATGAGTCAGAGGAGACACTGTAAAAGGACAAAACACCAGCAGGATAGTCTACATAGACTGCTACTCTGTTAGAGACAGAAGGCGAAGGGATAGATGCTTCTCTGTTATTGTGCCACACTGAACAGCCACCACCCTCAGAGCATCTCAGACACCAAGATTGATTATTCAATCCAAAAAAAACGTGTCTCATGTCTCCTCTTCTCCTGATTCTCTGGTAACTCACTGATATACAAATATTTCCTTTCCACTCAACCTCCCAGTAACAGCGATCAGTCAGAACAGTTCCACACAGAAGCTGAGGAAGATCAAATCTCTGTGGATGGTCAGAATAGGACTGAAGCTCTCCCAAACATGTGACCTTCCTGTTGTCCTCAGACAGTTTCAGGTATTTGTTCACTGTCTTTGTGTCGATGGTGATCTGACAGGAATCTGATGGAGAGAACAAACACAATCCAGCTGCAGTTATTGATCATTTATTGAACTTTGATGACAAATCCTGAATGATTGATGGACAGTTTGAAGATGGTTGAATGTGAGCTGCTTTGCTGTCATGAATCCAATGAAAAACTAACTTACACTTCCTCAGACCTGGTTTCAACAATTGTTCTCCAGCAGGCTCCAACCTGAAAGGAGGGGAGTTAGACCATCAATCTCTTTCAACATGCTGGCATGGACGTCACATGTCTCTCTGACACAAAATCATTTCGGATGAGGTTTTTCGTACTTAGTTTTCACCGGTTACAAGGTGTGTATCTCACCACTGGTGTTCATGAAACAGTTATCTGTGGGGGAAAATGTTAATTTCTTGGATCTCCTTGTTTTTAGTTCAAGCGAGATCCTGGTCAACCTCTACCTTTTTTGTCCTTTTTGGGCCAATTCTCCAGTTGTGCAAGAATTGTTTTGATTGGGCCGAGTTTCAGCCTGATTGTGCATTGTATAGTGTACAGGGGGTAACGAGGGTTGATTAGCATCTAACAACCACCCCTGATTAGGAATTGTTGGGAGAAAATTGAACATGTTTAAAATTCAGTCAGCCGCGTGAGGTGTTTGTGGATAAATCCTGCTGTTGAAGCAGAGGTAAGAGCTGATTTACCAGAACATCGAGCACTGTGCATGTGCAAAAAAGGGAGTTCTTCTTCTAATACTTCTTCTAGATTGACGAGTTCGGCCAGCTCATCTCTCGGCGCTGAGTCTGATGTGTGGAGCTTGGACGTGCAGTTTGAGCAGGTAGATCGCTTCAAAGCACCGAGTCACACAATGTGAGAACATACATCGTAAGCTGTGAACCTTTAAACTCTTTGGTTTCGTCATACAGTTTGAGCTGTAGCTGCATGATTGAAAATATCACACAGAAACTAGTTCAATTTAATTTGGATTTGGATTTGTCTTTTCTGTCTGCTCTGTTAATTATTTGTTTCCACATGGAGCTATATTTGTCCCCCTGCTGTTCTCAAAACTATGTGATAAATGGACTGCTGGGTTGGTTTGTTTCCTATCCCATTTTAAATTAATAGCATTAGGTCATACTCCTCATTATCATGGCAATACCTCTATATCCTCTATTAGACTTTTCCTGCACATGCAGCAGGTTCCTCCATACCTGAGATCTTCCAGTCTCCACTCTGGATTCTTCTGTCCAGCCAACAGTAGCTTCCTTCCTGACTCTCCTGGATTATTGTAGCTCAGGTCCAACTCTTTCAAATGGGAGGGGTTGCAGCTTAGAGCTGAGGCCAGAGAAGCACAGCCTTCCTCTGAGATCAGACAGCCTGACAACCTGCAGAAACACAATTCAAGACAGGATTACAGCATGACAATGTTCTGGTAGAACTCAAGTGCTGCAACAAATATTTTCAGAATTAAAAAACAATAAACTGGAGCTTAACAGGTTAAAGCAACACTGTGTAACTTTTAGCCACTAGGGGTGCTAAACTTGTAACTTTCAGGTTTGACACTCCTGAAAATAACCGAAAGCACTGCATGTCAGCTAAATGACTTTCAATGTTTTAAAATCTGGTGGCAGATCACTTTGGACCAGTTAAGTAAGTTATGGAGTTCCTGATAAATGCAAGGCCATATTCACCCATTTACCTTAGAGTTTCTAGTTTGCAGTTTGGACTCCTCAGGCCAGCACATAGAAGCTTCACTCCTGAATCCTGCAGGTTGTTGTTACTCAGGTCCAGTTCTCTGAGACTGGAGGACTGGGAGCTGAGAACTGAGGACAGAGCTGCACAGCTTTTCTCTGAGAGGTTACAGTAACTCAGCCTGAGGAGACAGGGAGGAAAATCTGTCATTACAAATCCATCAATGCATGAATAAAATTTAGCTAAGATGAAGGATTAAGCTGTGGTCTTGATTCGTGGAAAATAATGGTCAGAAAACAAAGTTGAGAAAAAGTTTTTGAAATAAAATATCCATCTTTTCAAATAACAGTTAATGGAAAGAAGTCTTCCAACAGAATGGAGATCATTTACCTGAGAGTTTCTAGTTTACAGTTTGTACTCTCCAGTCCAACAGATAGAAGCTCTACTCCTGAATCCTGCAGGTTGTTGACATTCAGGTCTAGTTCTCTGAGACTGGAGGACTGGGAGCTGAGAACTGAGGACAGAGCTGCACAGCTTCTCTCTGAGAGGTTACAGTAACTCAGCCTGAGGAGACAGTGAGGAAAATCTGTTATTAAACGATTGATCACTAATGCTGTTTATTTCTTTCCAGTCAGCAACAATATTTTCCCACTGGCCCAACAAAAATTTGTTTAAGCCTCAGAACAATGGGCTTTTAGTGGCAGTGACGGTGAATGACAGCTCACTGACGTGTGTCTATCCAGGTCAAACGACTCAGAAAGCAACCCGCTTTAAAATCTCCTCGGCTCTGATCGGCATGTTGTGGGAAAACCAGAGCCGGGTTAACCCATTAAATTACGTAATACCACGCCACGCCAGTCGCTACTGATCTAAAAAGCAGAAACAACTCTGTTTACATTTGATAAACATTGAGCAGCTCTGGTGAGAGGGAAACAATAAAGCACACTGACGACACCGTGGCTTCCTGAGATGTTGCTCTCCATTGTTTACTTTCCTGATATCTGTTGTACTGTGACATCATCAATGGCAACCCAGCATGATGGTGTTACTAGAAACGCAGCGGCGGGGGGTCAGACGCCAGGCAGCTGTCATCAAGGGGTTAGACCAAGGAGCCAAATCCTGATTGTTAGATGGTTGACCCATGTTTGATAAACCTGCGTTTACCCACTATTTTCAGTTGGAAAGAGACTTAAGAGACATCTATAGAACTGTCTGATACTATGTATTTACATAGCTATTGTCGTTTACTATAAATCAACATGAAACCATATTCAAATATCTCACTATGAACATAAATACAGTAACCATACAGTTACCATCAGTGTCCTTACAGAGCTTTGTTGGAGGCTTTAACCACGGGAAGCAGCCTCAGAAGAACCTCCTCTGAAGCAGAGTATTTCTTCAGGTCAAACACATCCAGAACTTCTCCTGATGTGACTAAGATGAAACTCAGAGCTGACCACTGAGCAGGAGACAGTTTATATTTAGAGAGATGCCCAGAACTCAGATACTGTTGGATCTCCTGGACCAGAGAACGATCCTTCAGTTCATTCAGACAGTGGAACAGATTGATGCTTTTCTCTGCAGAAACATTCTCACTGATCTTCTCCTTGATGTACTGAACTGTTTCCTGATTGGTCTGGGAGCTACTTCCTGTCTGTGTCAGCAGACCTTTTAGGAGTCTCTGATTGGTCTGCAGTGAAAGTCCCAGGAGGAAGCGGAGGAACAAGTCCAGGTGTCCATTTGGACTCTGTAAGGCCTGGTCTACAGCTGTCTGATGGAGAGACTTAGGACACAAATTCCTGAATGTTGTAAAAAACAGGAAGGTTTGTGTTTTTTGTTTTTCCA
>NW_015152313.1:58475-63510 GCF_000732505.1 Cyprinodon variegatus
TATCCAGAGGAGAGCAGAGGGAAGCAGTTTCCCCCTGATGAGGTTTATCAGCAGAACATCCACTGAGGTGGACTCTGTAACATCAGTCAGGATCTCCTTGTTGGTGAAGTCCAGAGGAAGTCGACTCTTATCCAGACCATCCAAGATGATCAGAACCTGGAAGTCTTCAAAGCTGCTGATTTCTTTGGTTTCAGTGAAGAAGTGATGAACAAGTTCCACCAAACTGAACTTTTTCTCTTTCAGCACATTCAGCTCTCTGAAGGTGAATGGAAATATGAACTGGATGTTCTGGTGGGCTTTGCCTTCAGCCCAGTCCAGAGTGAACTTCTGGGTTAAGACTGTTTTCCCAATGCCAGCCACTCCCTGTGTCATCACTGTTCTGATTGGTTCATCTCCTCCTGATGAGTCTCCAAATATGTCTTCTGGTCTGATTGTTGTTTCTGGTCTGTTTGGTTTCCTGGATGCTGCTTCAATCTGTCTGACCTCATGTTCATCATTGACCTCTCCAGTTCCTCCCTCTGTGATGTAGAGCTCTGTGTAGATCTGGTTCAGAAGGGTTGGACTTCCTGCTTTAGCGATTCCCTCAAACACAGACTGGAACCTCTTTTTCAGACCAGATTTAAGTTTGTCTTGACAAAATTTGGGAGATTCTAAATTAACAAAAAAATTTAATCAGAGAGGAGAGAACATGATCATCCCAAGACTATTTGAAAAAAATGTGATTACATTTTTCAGACATCAGTAAATCTGTGATTTATCCATCAGGGTACATATTTGTAATAATCCACTTACTGCTCAAAAGACATTCAACCAGCTTCTCCTGCTTCATAATTTTCAGGAAGTTCACTATGATCTTCATAAGTGCCTCTCTGCTGCTTCTCTTCTCTTCATCCTCATCTTCCAATACCTCCTCTTCATCCCTTTGGCTCTCCAAACATTCTGGATCACCTGGACTCAAAAGCCTCTGGATCTTCTTCAACTCGTTCTTCACAAAAGTGGCAATGTTGTCCTCCAACTGTTGAAACTTAATAATATATGAAAAATACTTCAGACTGGATCATGTAACACAACATCAGAAACCACTGCTCCGCTGACCAGAATGGATTGGAAAGTAGTTTTTCTACATGTACATATGATATTGTTACCACTGAAATATTAATTTCTGTTTACATTACTTTTGAGTGTGTATCTTTAAGGCAGTGTTGCCTGTGTCCAGCAGATGGCTGAGTTTCTGTTTTATTTTTCTATGGACATCCTGTGTTCACATTTGCGCTGTGCCGATGTCATGATTTTATCTAAAGCTCGGACCCACATGCAGTGAAGCCAAACAGTGAGAAACAGAGTTAAAGTTTGAACGGGTTTTATTGAAGAGTATTTTGAGTTCAGTGCAGAGTTCCTCCGAACTGGAACACGAGGGGAAGACAGACTGTTAGATTCAGGCTCAGTGGGAAATTGGAGTTGTTAATCTTGAAGGAGAGGATTTGTTGCCACTCAGGTTTCCAGAGAAGAAGAGACACGTAGACTCCAGTCTGTGGAGGGCGGAACAGGGTTTACCCAGAACTCGGACGGAGTGGAATGATGCAGCCGCTGGTTGCAACTCAGTTTTCCTGTGGTACTTAAACGGGTCGTGGTGAAGATGACTTCCTTACTCAGAGAGTGATCGTGCTTAAAGGTAGCTGGATCCAAACCTCCTGTTTGGAATCTGTCGCTCAGTGTAAGACTCAGCTGATCCCACTTGGGAGAAGGCGGTCCGAAAAGGTCCAGTTTGCAGGAAGGCTTCCTGCTGAAAGGCAAAGAACAAACAAAGTTAAGACTCAGGGAGAAACAAGCGCTCAGTAAAACTCAATGTGATCTCAGCTTAGCTAGAGAACAAAAACTCAAAATGCAAAAACTCAGATTAGACTCAGCATAAACAAGGCTTGCCTAGAGTACCCCAAACTGGCAAACACTCTGGCGTCGAAGTAGTGGCAACCAGCAGNGTAGCTGGATCCAAACCTCCTGTTTGGAATCTGTCGCTCAGTGTAAGACTCAGCTGATCCCACTTGGGAGAAGGCGGTCCGAAAAGGTCCAGTTTGCAGGAAGGCTTCCTGCTGAAAGGCAAAGAACAAACAAAGTTAAGACTCAGGGAGAAACAAGCGCTCAGTAAAACTCAATGTGATCTCAGCTTGGCTAGAGGACAAAAACTCAAAATGCAAAAACTCAGATTAGACTCAGCATAAACAAGGCTTGCCTAGAGTACCCCAAACTGGCAAACACTCTGGCGTCGAAGTAGTGGCAACCAGCAGCTTAAGAGCAGTCCGGTGATGAGGCAACAGCTTGCAGGTGTGTGAGGAGGCGAACCGGAGCCAGGCGCCTCCTGGTGGTGGAAGGGAGAAAAACAAAGGGGGGGAGCGGTGGCTCAGCGGGTGGGCACAGAGGACTCAACGAGACAGGCTTGATCTGGGACACATGGAAGGTGGGATGGATGCGAAGAGTGGACGGAAGGCGGAGACGAACAGTAGATTCCCGATTGGTCCTTTCCACCTCATAAGGACCAATGAATTTAGGGGACATCTTCCTGGACATGGATTTAAGGGGGATGTCACGAGTGCAGAGCCAGACCTTCTGGCCCGGGTGATAGGAAGGGGCAGCTCTCCTCCTACGATTAGTCCACCGTTGATTCTGCTGGGAGGTCCCTCCCAGGGCCGTCCTGGCCCGGTTTCAGAAGGTCCGGCAGCGGCGGATGTGCTGTCGAACGGAGGGAACGGCGATGTCTGCCTCTTCTGAGGGAAACAAGGGTGGCTGGTATCCAAAGGAGATCTCGAAGGGAGATAGACCAGTTGCTGTAGAGACATTAGAATTATGGGCGTATTCCACCCAGCTCAAAAGTTGAATTCAGTTCAAAGGCTCAGATTCTGAAAGAAATCTGGGGTGGTTTCTAGCTCCTGATTCATTCTTTCCACGTGTCCGTTGGATTGAGGGTGGTAACCGGAAGTGAGAGAGACCTTGGCCCCAAGCGCCGAGCAAAATCCCCTCCACACCTGTGAGATGAACTGCGGGCCGTGGTCAGACAGGATGTCCTGAGGAATCCCATGAAGATGGAAGACATGTTTTACAAGAAGCTGTGCCGTCTGCATGGCAGTGGGTAGTTTTCTCAATGGGACGAGATGACAGGCCTTGGAGAAACGATCTATAATAGTGAGGATGGTAGTCATACCTTTGGATGTGGGGAGTCCAGTTACAAAATCGATAGCGATGTGAGACCAGGGTCGCTTGAGGATGGGTAACTGTTGAAGTAGACCAGAAGGTGGTTGGTGAGAGGGCTTGTTACGTGCACGGGTGGGGCAGGCCAAAACGAACTCCTTGACATCCTTCAACAAGGAGGGCCACCAAAAACGACGACTTATTTGGGTACCGGTTCTGCTTATCCCTGGATGAGCAGAGAACTTAGAAGAATGCATCCAGTTAATAACTCGGGCTCATAAGGAGGTAGGTACATACATATGGTTGGGTGGCCCAGTGCCAGGATCTGGTTCAGTTGTTGGGCCTGTTTGATTAAATCCTCAATCTCCCAGGTTACCGCAGCGACGTAGCAGCTAGGAGGCAGGATGGGAGCAGCCGACTCTTCAGATTCGTCCGGGGAAAACTGCCTAGAAAGTGCATCCGGTTTGACATTCCGAGAGCCAGGGCGAAAGAGATTGAGAGGTTGAACCGGGAGAAGAATAAAGACCAATGAGACTGACGGGGGTTGAGTCTTTTAGCAGATTGTATGTAGGAGAGATTTTTGTGGTCAGTCCAAACCTGAACCGGGTGTACAGCTCCCTCAAGCCAGTGTCTCCATTCTTCCAGAGCAAGTTTAATGGCTTGAAGTTCTCGATCACCCACATCATAATTTCTTTTCGCTGGAGTGAGCCTGCGAGAGAAAATGGGTGTAGCTTGTTATTGGTACCGGAAACTTGGGAGAGAACAGCTCCAACTCCAGAATCTGAGGCGTCCACCTCCACCACACACTGTTTGGAGAGATCTGGCTGAGAGAGAGCGGGAGCATTAGCAAAGAGTCTCTTAAGGTGGGAGAAGGCTACTTCAGCCTCAGGGGACCACACAAAGGGAACCTTGGAGGAAGTCAGAGCAGTAAGAGGAAGAGCTGTTTGACTGTAGTTGCGGAGAAACCTTCTGTAGAAGTTGGCGAATCCCAGGAAACGTCGGAGCTGCTTACGGGTCTCTGGGGTTGGCCAATCCAAAACGGCTTTAATCTTTTTTTTCAGTGGGTTATACTTACCAGTCTGGCTTCAAGGATAATTCCAAGGAAGGAAACAGATGGTCTGTGGAATTCACACTTTTCTGCTTTTATGAAAAGCATGTTTTCGAGCAGGCATTGGAGGACCTGGCGGACATGGATCTTGTGCTCAGATAGATTCTTGGAAAATATGAGGATGTCATCAATATAGACAAAAACATTAAAAAAATCTCTCAGAACATCATTGACCAAAGCCTGGAAACAGGCGGGAGCATTAGTTAATCCGAAAGGCATTAACAGGTACTCAAAGTGTCCAATGGGAGTTTTGAAGGCGTTTTCCATTCGTCTCCCTCCCTGATGCAGAGAAGGTGGTAAGTGTTTCTGAGATCCAGCTTAGTGAAAACTGTAGCTTCTTGGACGGGTTCAAAAGCTGATGACAACAAAGGCAAAGTGTATAAAAGGCTGGAACTCAAAAGACACATTAAATGTTTAATTCTTCCTGCCGCTAGGGAGCGGTCATGAGTTCCTATATTTCTTCTTCTTGTGTTGCTGAATATTCCAGAGTGTAAGGATTACTGCAGAGTTATTGTTCTGTTTTCTTTGGGGACTCGTTCCGTTGGCAGCTTGCCAGTTGAGCCAGTGTCGCATCCATGTTTACCTGCGGGTGCCTTATTATCCTCCATACTGCTCGTCCAATGTATTCCAAGTGTCCTGAGTGGGTAGCATCCAGAATTTACTCAAAACGAAGTCATTTAGAATGTTTTTAGAGCATAAACAGTAGTGTATAGGATTTCCTGAAAGCGCGCGCCTGCGAGTTCA
>NW_015152313.1:63990-65693 GCF_000732505.1 Cyprinodon variegatus
GATATCAAAAAAGTACTCCAGAGTGTTGTTCAGCATGGGGGTGAGTAGAAAATGAAGGCTAATCATGTTTTGGGTGTACTATTCCTTTAACCAATCCCCTTGGGGAGCAGTGGGCTGCCTTTGTTAGGCGCCCAGGGAGCAGTTTTAGGTTAAGGGTCTTGCTCAGGGACCCAGAGTGGCAGTCTGTGGGAGTGGGGGATCAAACTCACAATCTCAGGATTCAAAGCCCTATTCCCTAACCACTAGGCCGCCACTCCCCCACGTGGCGAAACGTCTTCAAACCTTGGAAAGCAAGTCCAGTGGATATTTTTTTAACTTTTACGGAATATATTTTTTAGATGTGCAAGATAAATATTTCATCTTTAATGACAGGTAAAGCTATTTCATTTTTCGTCAGACTGCTGACATATTTCCTTCCAAGGGTGCAAAAAATGTTTGCCCATTGACTCTTGTTAAAAGTTTTCCATGCGCAGTAGCTCCTCTGCATATACAGAACTATAGTAGAGCTGTGTGTACACCAAAGCTATGCACTGAGCTGACAGGAACTATCGTCACAGTCGTTGTGCGGGTGATTGACAAGCTGAGTCGTGGGAGGGAACTATACTTACCAAGAACAGCTGGAGGTGAAATCATTTGGACCTGATCAGCCTCAAAATGAATCAGCAGTCCAAAAGACAGATAAAGATGGTTCACTTGGTCTTGTTCCAGGACCTGGTTAAGCTACAAGGCTTGGCTAACTGCAAAGAGTGAGGCTAACGCTGTATTCTGTCTTACAAAAGTCAGGATCTGACCCAGCATGGATAAAGACAGCTAGGACATATTTAAAGCACTTCTTATAAAAGGAAAAAAGAATGAACAATCTGGCTATTAATCCATCTGACATCGTAGCAGTCCAATGCTGAGGTAACTCTATTTTCTGCATTGTGTGGTCATTATCAATATTTTTTAATCCTTGATTGGCATAAAAATAATGCTTGATGATGTCTAAAGATGTTTATTTTTTGGTCGGCATTACTCAAATAATGTTCTATCACAAATAAAGAAATGGGTCTTACAATACAATCGGAGTCCCGAGAAGTTTGAGGTTTCAGGACAGATGAACCACAGGAAGACTCTGATATCTGAAGGTCCTCTTCAAGGTCCTCTACAAGGCATCTACAAGGCATTGGGGGTAATAACATGGGTTAGGGTTAGGCTTATCTGAAGCATCAAACATGATGGAGCTTTTGAAGTAAACTTTGAGATACAGCATGTTTCATTAATCAGGATTTGTGTACACTCTTTTTTGTGTTTGGTATAAGCAGTGATGGGAGTAATGGCGTTGAAAGTAATGCCGTTAATAACTCTGTTACCTTGTTTTAGTGACGAGTAATCTAACTAATAACTTTGACTGTAACTACAACGTAGTTACCTCTGCCAACACCCCGTTACTGCACGTTACTCAGGTCCCACAATTAACCTTTTTTTCATGATAGGACTCGTGCGCGCCTCGTCAGGAGAGAGGGGAGGATGAGATTGGCTGATGTATAGTGAGATGCAGTGTGCTGCATTTCCCCATCAGATAACGGCATTCTCGCTAAAGGCACGTAACAGCCGCCCTGTGCCCGCGCCACAGAAGAACTACGGAGAGCTTGAAGGATCAAATGTTAGCCTATATGGAGAAAGGGAGAAATCTAGATAGATAGATAGATAGATAGATAGAT
>NW_015152313.1:66738-71313 GCF_000732505.1 Cyprinodon variegatus
ACCTCATTATCTCTGTAATCCAGCCATCCCCCGTTCCCTGCACAGACCCCAGTGAACCAACCTCCTGCCTGAACTGTCCCGGTTTCATATTCATGTGCTTGTGCTCCTTTAATAAACTCTTTGGACTTTTACCTGTCTATCCGTGTGTGTTCTGCATCTTGGGCTTCACTCAGAGAAAACCCATCATGACATCCTGCTGTGCTTCTGGAAAACATCCAAAACATACATGTTAATTTATGACCATAGAAATTTGGTTTAAAAGAAGACTAAAAGAAACACTTATAAAACCCCAACAGGTTGCAATGACACCATTTCAGACCGTTTCCACGGTTAAAGCCGGTAGATAAAGCTCACCTTTCTGAGGATGAAGCTCCCGAAGATTGGAGGTTAATGAGTTTACCCTTTGACATATTACTCTTAATGGACACACAGCTGGGTTCTGAGAATCGAGGTCCAGAACGTTTGGACTTCTTTGGAGGCACCACTGAATCATCTCTGGGCTCTGGTTCACGTTTACCTTTCAGTTTTTTATGAATCCTATCAGAAGAAAATAACTAATTAAAACACATTTTATTAGATCGAACTGGTTGGTGTCACTCAGCTGGTTCTGCTGCTGGTCAGAACCCACTGGTTAGATCCTGAGCTGGTTCTATTCAGTCTGGATGAAGAACCACTGAGGAACAGCAGCAGCTTCATGACCAGGTCTGTTTGGCCTGATATAGTGAACGCTGTGTAAAAAGGACTGAGGACAGTAGGAGATGAAGATCTCACCTCTGTGCTTCATCTTCCTCACTCTGAGTGGTTTTAGAGGGCGGGGCTCCGTCCTCTCTGTCCTCACACTGATCCATACTGCTGAATCCACACCAGCTCACACACTTTCTACCTGCAGACATAAGTTTGCAGATGACATCATTAAGGTGGGTCTCATATCTAACCATGAGTCCTACTGCAGAGAAGAGGTCCTTTTTATCGTTTGTTTTTGATATTTTTGTTTTGCTTTTGCTGGCTTTTTATTCATACCAGAAAGCCCTATGTGGTAATTACTGATTCTGTCTCTCTGGTCAGGAATCAGTCATGTAGACAGAGTCCTCAGGTCTTTCGAGACCTATTGACTCCAGAATAAAATAAGAAGAGGAACCATTTAGTTTCTCTGCCTTATCAATCTGGAACAATCTGAAAACCTGCAATGTTCAGAACCTGTAAGTTCTTCTAAATCAGACCTGAAAACCTTGATTTACAGCAGTTTTGGTTTAGAGTCTCACTGATAAAATGTTTACTCAATAACTAATCAATGTGTTTGCAAATATCCACGATCTGGGGCTCAAGGAAACATGGACGGTTTCTACAGGTCAAGACAATTTTAAAAAGGTTTAATTTGGCAAAATGGTACAGCTGCAACAGGTTTGTCTTTACTACAGACAGAGATATATATTTAAATGTAAAATAACGTTCCTCAGTCTTTAAGAGTTTTTTCAGTCCACCCTGGACAGGCCGCAGCCCATCGCAGGCCTAGCAGATTTTGCTTTGGTTGAAAGTCAAAAAAGACATTTAAGGCAGGGAGCATGCCATACTGTATAGCCTTTCTTTTGTTGTGAAAAAAAACCAAATTATTTTGTCACAGTCTTGGTTCTGTTTTTGTTTTCTTTTGAGTATTCAGTTTTACTGTGCTCCATGTTTTCTAGTTTTATTGGTTTGATTTTTATTTTGTTGTGTTCTCTGGTTATTTTTCAGTTTTCAGGTTTAATTTGTTGCCCTCTGCTGCCCTCTTGTGATCTCCTTTTTCCCTTTTTCTCCTTTTTCCTGTTTGCTCTGTTTACACCTGCTCCCAATCTGTTCCTTAGTCCTCTCTTTGTTCAGTCTCCTATAAATACACTCCTTGTGCAGTATCTCAGTGCTGGTTCCTCGTCTAACTTCGACCTCCATCGTCTTACAGTGTCTTACCTCATCATGATTGTTTTCCCCTGATGTCCCCATGGTCTCTGGTTTGTTTAACTTTTTTCTTGTTGGATTTTTTTAGTTTTTGGATTCCTGCATCAGTCGTTTGTTTACCTCTCATTAAATCTACAAAAATTCACCTCTGCCTCCCTGCTTCTCAAATCTCAACCAAAGCCTGACAAATTTTTCTTCATGAGGAAACATTTGGTACAAAAGCAGAGTTAGATTCCAGTAAATAAAAACACAAAGCAGTTAGTTGAGTGAAGAGAATAAAGAAATATCAGTTATTTATTCTTTTTTTAATTCCAGTTAATCAATAATCTATTAATCTATAGATTGGTCTTCAAACAGCAGAATCTTTCTGCTAAGATAAAAACTGAACATGCTTTTCAAACATCAGAACAAACAGGAACTTTTCTGAAGACAAAATTCTAGGAGAAAAACAAAGCAAACTTACAGTTTGTTCAAACGGTCCAAAGAGCTGAAGATCAAGATCTGAGCAACAGACGGAAAAGCAGGTGAGCTGCTGACAGGAGGCGGAGCTGCTCCTGTGATGGAGGTGACAGGTAGGAGGAGTTAGTGGAAGGAATCTGGTCTGACTGGTTTTTAACTGGTTTTCATCTATAATGTTGTTCTTAACAGGACTCAGATCCTCACAGAAAACAAGTAAAAACTCAGTTTAATCAAATGTTAACCCCAAAGACATAGTGTTCCGCTTAGATATACTGTTTTTCTAATAAAGATACATCATTGTAACTCTGAGTTTATTACCATGGCAACTGACTTTAAAGACAATCCACTCTCTGCTCTGACCAATCAGAAAGTGTCTCTATAATCTGACCTCTCCTGGGCTCAGAACACCTCAACCCTGAAGCAGGAGGCCCAATAAGGGTTCTTCAGGGTCACAATCAAAGCATCCTATGTTTCAGTGCAACAGTGGGGTATGGGAGCAACACAATGCAGGAGAGGAAGGACTTGGATGGTGAATATAGACAGGACAAGGCATTTCGGGATCTTGCTAACAGATCTGGACTAGATTATTACAAATCCAAAGAGGGCCAGAAGCATTGCTACGGACCACACCAACCTGAGCAATGAACTGTTTGTTTCTTCTTCTTCAGCAGAATAATTGAGCTGCATTTAAAATTAAGCAAATAGACCTAGAGACAAAGAAACATCAGCTGTTCATGAAGTTGTAAGATTCAAGTTCATCAATAATATAATGATGCCGTAGATAAGTCTTCAAATAGAATACCTCATGTGGCACCTAACACCTGTTCTTAGCTCCTGTTCCTAGCTCCTGATCATAGCTCCTGTTCCTAGCTCCTGATCATAGCTCCTGTTCCTAGCTCCTGTTCCTAGCTCCTGATCATAGCTCCTGTTCCTAGTTCCTGTTCCTAGCTCCTGATCATAGCTCCTGTTCCTAGTTCCTATCCCTCTACCTTTTAACAGTAGGGCCGTTTCTCAATATGCGTTCTTGAGCGTTCTTGTGTGCTTGTGTGCTCGTGACACGTCATCAGCCTCAGCCCGAGCACTGTTCCATTTGCCGAGAACGCACCAAATCCTTGGATGTTGTTCTTGCCCCGCCCTTTTTATCGAGTATGCATCAGAGCAGACTTGTTCGTTGTTGAGATTGACAGCTGTCCCAGCATGCAATACGGTAACAGCAGCTTTAATGGAGAGCTCCAATAAAAGTTTAAAGTTCTCTTTTCTGTTACTGTTGTTCAATAAAAGTACCTTTTAAGATCATTTGAGGCGAGAATATTATACTTTAGAGCATCTCTATATGGTCCATTTACCGATTTAATGCATAACAAAAAAAAAGATTTCTGAAGTTGAGAGGATTGCGGGAACCAGCGTACCCCGAGGCTAACGGCAGCCCGTCTATAGCAGCCCTCTCTCTGCATAGCCGTGTGTGAAGTTCCGCTGGCTCTGATGGCGTTTTTTTTTTTGTTTTATTTGGCAAAATGTTAATTTGATGTGTGTTTATCTGACTGTGTTCATTATTATTCCCCCACTAAATGAAAAATGTCAGAATTTATTATTATCTAGAGACTATTAATAATAACAGGAGGTGAAATGCAGCTCTAGACGAGCCGAGTGTGTGGTGACCTCACGAGTACGCTTCTGTTCCAATTGACCCAGATTTATGCTGCATGCTCCGGTTCTCACCAAGTCCAGACTTTCATGTGTTCTTCTCAAGAACATACTTGGCGAGGACATGAGTCCGTACTCGCGTTCTATTGAATTGAGAAACGGCCTAGAACTCTATTGTAGTAG
This sequence comes from Cyprinodon variegatus, assembly GCF_000732505.1. NCBI lineage: Eukaryota > Metazoa > Chordata > Actinopteri > Cyprinodontiformes > Cyprinodontidae > Cyprinodon > Cyprinodon variegatus. The sequence goes on from NW_015152313.1 coordinate 70,954, forward strand.
GTAGGAAAAGAAACCTGGACTGCTACAGTGATTCTGGACAAGCTTCAGCATTTTGAATGTCATAACATGACAGACATGTACATTAAGGATGCTGGTCAAATTGGGACTAGAGCCTGAGGGTAAGTTACAACATAAACAACAGTTCCAGTATATAGTTGAATACTTTTTTTCAAACTACAAGTTGGGGTTGTTGGCAGGATTGTCCTAGCCTCGTGAGACCATCCTGATCTCGCGAGCTTTCAAGGTTTCACTCGCTAATTAGTCTGGAGACTCTCCGTTAAAGAAAATTAGGAGCCGTTCACCAAACGAACGTCCAATCAGCGTTGGCTTTGAGGCGGGTTGAGGTGTGACGCAACGAGA
>NW_015152313.1:71579-72631 GCF_000732505.1 Cyprinodon variegatus
CTTCCCAAAATTACTTCAACGGAAGGTTTCCAGATGGATATGTGGAGCAAATCCATCTGGCGGAGTCAGGTTAGGATTCTCCTATGACTGATTTTTTTTAGAGGACAGCGATCGTCCGAAGGGTCAGGTACCACCTGGAGGTAGCAGTCTTCCATCCTCAATACCCTGTTTAGAAGTTCAAGGGAGAGAGAAGAATTCTGTCTACAAGGTCCCTAAAGGTCAGCGGGAAGTTCAAAACAAACGCTTCCGTCCTTGAGATGTGAGATATATTTAAAGATTATTAGAAATCAAATAAGGGGAAATTGCTCCAAAAAATAAAATATAAGTAATTTAGCTGAGAAAAAAACAATTGTTATGGTTCTTATTTGTTGTGACTCTGAGTTTTCAGTTTTCTGTTATCAGTTGTTTTGTTTTTATTTTCCATGATCCATGATTGTTTTCTTTTCCCTTGGATTCCCTCTTGCCAGTTCCACCCACACCTGCTCCTCATTCAGCTCGTTAGTCCATCCTTTTGTTTGGTTGTCCTTAAATACTCCACCTCTGCAGTCACTCAGAGCTGGTTCCTTCTTGTTGCTGTGTTGTCTACTCTGCTCGTCTCTCCCCGGCTCCTCAGACTCGTCTTTACCCTGATGTCTCCATGATTTTGGTATGTTTTATATTTTGAGTTGGATTTCTGGATTTCTGCCTCTGCTGCTTTTTGGTCTGCAATTAAACCTTTCAGAACACATCCCTGCTTCACTTGTCTCTGCATCTGGGTCCTCAAGCAACCTGTTGACAACAATAAAATAACCTGTTTATTCAATAGGTTGATTATTCAAATGTATTGAAATGTGTATAATACTAAAGAATCTGACTTAAAGGTACACTATGCAACCGGTGTTGATTTTCCAGTGAGGCTCCCCCCAGAGGGCGAAAGTAAAAGTGCACTGTCGTAAATATGCACAGCTGTTCTCCTAGTTTCTCCGTCAAGCCAGGCGCGGTTGTTTTGAGCTTAGCAGCGAATGACTAACTCTGCGTTCACACTGGATGTAGCTGGCGCGACAGAAGCAGCG
>NW_015152313.1:73395-77103 GCF_000732505.1 Cyprinodon variegatus
ACCTTTGTTCAACCTGAAATGACTCATTTAGTCATCCATAACGTTATGGAACACATTAATTAACTGAAAAATGTTGCATAGTGTGCCTTTAAATTGCATAAACACAGAACAAATACTTGAGTACATTTGATCACTGCTGCACTTTATGAATGGAAACATTCTTTTGTCACTGCTAAGCTGCTGCTCATTCATTGTCTGACAGCTGCATAAATGAATTCCATTTTGTATACACTCTGTGTATACAAAACGTCAATAAAGTTGTCTAACTCTCTAAGTCTAAAATTTTTGGTGACTATAAAGCTTCTAGTGTCAAATTGGAACATCAGGAGATCCCTGTGCTAAATACAGGAAGCATCCTGCTTTCTCCTCCTTCCCCCTTTCCTATTTCCAGCACTATTCAGATTGCTCTTATTATGGTGACCTCTGACACTGACTTTTGCTTAAGTTTCTTTACCAGATTAACATATTCAGAATTAGTCTGAGACACAGGTGAGCTACTTCCTGAAAGGAGGTGGAGCTTTACCTGTGTTAGAGACAAGTAGTAAGGTAGAGTTTGGTGGCAAGATTTCTAGTCTAACTGGATTCAAACTGTTTTTTTTTTTTTTCTATCAAACTCATCTGTGTTGTTGTTCTGCTGAAGATGCCACTCCTTTAAGGAAGATGGTTCAGTGAAAGCTCAGTTTCATTTCATTACCCGAGTGAGTTTATTACCATGGTAACAGACTGGAAAGATTACCTGCTCCCTGATCTAAACCATTCGAATGTGTGTTTCTGTGGTTAAATAAAGCTATAAATGCTACCATAAAAACATTAACTAGGCTCAAATCTTATTTAATATTGTTGAAAGGCTACAGACCCAGAACCACCTGTCCTCCTGAATCTGGGAAATAGTCTCTGCAACACAGCTGAAGGTTCAAACAATAAGACAAGCTGATGTTTTCAGGGCCTCCAGATTCACTCCAGCATCTAAACAAGTTTAACGAACTGAATATTGAGTCTTTAACACACTTGATGATCTAAAATCAACAACCTGCTTCCTGGTTTTGTTGCTCAACTGGGCTCTAAAAAAGGCAGTGATCAAACCTGTTTTAAAGATACCAAAACTAAATTCATTGCTGAGGAATTCTGGGTCTAAATCCAACCAACAGCCCCCGGCAAGGATAACTGAAAATGCAGTTTATGAACAAATTTATGATATAAATAACCTCTTCAGGTCTTTCCAGACAGCCTTTAGCCAAGAGCCTTTAAGACATGGCTCTTTGTAGAGGAGGATGTTCCTTCTCCGTCTCCCACTCCCTCCCCTATCTACCCTGCTCAGCTTGTGTGTCTTTTTTCTGTTGGAGCCTCTCTTCACATATCTTCCCAAAACTTTCCAAACTGCATTATAAATTTGGTCAGCTGGTCTCTCAATGCAATTGATCTTTTTTTCCTACAGGAAGACAGGGTAAGGGGAACCTTCCTGTCCAGACGGTACGTTTTTGTGCAGATGCAGAATGGATTCTTGGTAGAAATGGAAGATCATGTGCCTAACAATGATATCTGTCCGGGACGTAGAAGATGCATACATATTTGGAGTTTAGAAAACACGATTTCTGTTGGAATATTGTGAAATTGGGAAGATGTCAGGAGCTGTTTTTGCCATTGTCAGGCTGCCCGGCATGTATGAGGGGATCTGCAGAGCTATCTACACTCAGACTGAGATGTTAAGGCAGCAGAACCGTAAACTGGATGCAATCCTTGCACAGGATCAAAAGCTGGCTGCGGTTCCGGGACTCAGAAGTGAAATGGTATAATCTGGGAGAAAGCTGTACGTTCGGATCTTGGCGGACTGGTCCATAAAATCTGTTCTATTGGGTTTCGCCATGATGAGACTCTAGCAAAAACTCTGAAGGCTGGAAAAAAGAATTAACAGCCAGCCTGACCCAAACAATCTGTCTCTATCTGAAATAGAGACTCCCAATTGGCCTTGAGAGACCTTTATCTAGACGAGTCTCCTGAGATGAAATGTAAATATGAGGCTCTGCGCCCCTTTCTCCAATGCAGACATCAGTGAAGCTACCTTGTTGGTTGGATCAAACTGTTACATCTGGAAACAAGACCTTAGACACCGTGTCCCCCCATGCATAATGTCTATGTTTTTGTCTTCTTGAACGACCTTTATCAAAACTGAATTTCCCTTTGGTGATTAATTAAGTATAATCAAATTAAATTACATTAAATGTACACCACATAACTTTATCTTTAAATGATCAAAAACTGTTGTATCTAAGTCATTGCATGATTTAAGCTGTTTCTCATCTGCTCAAAGTTTTTCAAGGTACATTATTGTAACTCTGAGTTTATTACCATGGTAACTGATTTTAAAGACAATCTGCTTCCTGCTCTGACCAATCAGAAGGTATCTCTATAATCTGACCTCTCCTGCGCTCAGAACACCTCCACTCTGGAGCAGGAGGCCCAATAAGTGTTCTTCAGGGTCACAATCAAAGCATCCTATGTTCCAGTGTGACAGTGCGGTATGGGAGCAGCACAATACAGGAGAGGAAGGGCCACACTGGTGATAGGAAGCATCCTGCCTCCTCTTCCTACCTCCTTTCTTACATCCAACACTATTCAGATTGCTCTTAGTACAGCAATCTTTGACACTCCACCTCTTTTGCTTAGGTGTCTTTATCAGATCTACATATTTAGAAGTAGTCTGAGACAAAGGTGAGCTACTTCCTGAAAGGAGGCAGAGCTGTGTTGGAGACGAATGAAGTGGAGGTTGATAGGCAGACTTCTGGTCTGACTGGATTCTAACTGGTTTTTATCAGACTCATCTGTGTTGTTGCTCTGCTGAAGAATTCACACTCCAAGTAAACTGAAAGTATATTGACTTATTTAAGGCTTACAGCAAGTTTACTTTAATACAGTTACACATAGTACCTTTTGATAAGGAGAAACTCCAGATGTCACTTCACAGAAGACATTATTGTATTTGGTTTTAATAAAAAAAATGTCTGACTTTATTGTATTCCAGCCCAGAACCCCCCTGCTGTTACCTTCACCTTTTTCTTTTTTCTTTTTTTTTTACAGTGTCCTGTCTGGCAATGTGGCAATAAGAATAATTGTCTCGATGCCAAAAACAGCTTAACAGATTTTACTTTCACAAGTGGAGCAGTACGGCTATCGCCATAGTGTTCCACTTGTTTCATGCATATAAATAGCTTTATTATAATTATGCAGGGAGTTTTACAGATTATATGGACACTGCAATGTAAGTAGAACTGAAGAGGAAAAACAGGAAAAAAAGGAGAAAAGATGAAAGAAAGAAAAGTTAGAAGGGAGAGAATGATAAAACATCTTCAGTCTTCTTCTGCACCTGCAAAGAGATACAAAAAGTACAGCACAACCAACAGACATGGTACGAGACATACAATAAAGTAACACCTAGATAATATCACTGAAGTAGTATTATTTAATCTGGTACCTGGAACCAAGAACCTGTAGTTGTTTGTGAAAGTGCACTTGTGCATGTAAACTTTATACAAAGAAAAAATGCTAAATAGTGGTTGTGAAGAGCCGAAGAGGCGCCCCCCCAGAGCACCGAGGCACGCGCCAGGGGACCTAGAGCCCCAGACGCCCAAAGGGACCCCAAGAGTGAAGGCACCAAAGAGGGGCCAGCCCAGGATATCCGACCCCCACCAAGGGAGGAGGAGAGACAGCCCC
>NW_015152313.1:77878-78164 GCF_000732505.1 Cyprinodon variegatus
ATTATTAAATATTAATGTTTTCTTTTAATAACAGGATTTATTCTGTGCTCTAAAACTGTCAGATACCGGTTTTATTTTGAAATCCTCCACCGGAAGTCCTATCAGCGTCGTCAGCTTGCCGTGGATGACATCATGGAGGTCTGTGTTTCTGCGCCATGACTCCCTCAGCCAGCTGCTCAGTCTAAACAGGAGGTAAGAAGGAGCCGCTGGTCCTCCTGCTGCTCAGGTTCTGGTTCTGGTTCTGGTCCTGGTCCTGGTCCGGTTTCTGCTCATGGTTCTGGTCCTG
>NW_015152314.1:0-1035 GCF_000732505.1 Cyprinodon variegatus
TGGATCATGCTAACTGCAGCATGACATGTATGTACTTCTGCAGCATTTGCAACATGGCCTCTGAGAGCTCAGGTTTTCACACTGAGGTTTATCAGAAAGACTATAGATGAAAAAACAGAATTTTCTTTTAAATACAAAATAATTCAGACAACAGAACAAACTGTCTAAAAACTGCTGGCTTCTGTACACCAGAACCGAAAACGTTAATTTTTAGAAGTTAGAGCTACTATCAGCTCTTATTTGTGAAATTTCTCTTATTAGTTTTCAGTAGGTTTTCTATTCAACATTTTGAATTATTTTCTGTGTGAATTGAGCTTTACTAATTTATCTCCTTCACTTTAAATCCAGATTGTTTTTATTCATTTTTGACTTATATAATCGTATTCTTTTTAATTATTTGTATTTCCTCAATGCTAATCTAATGTACTTTTCTTGTCTTGCTTCTAAAATGAACTATATAAATAAACTCCTTAAATATTCTATGTGTTTTTTGTTGTTGTTTTTTTATAATAGCATAAAGGAGGATAAATAAATATCCTACTGAACCACAAGGGGGCAGCACATCTCTAATAATTTGACTGTGAGAACAATATTTCAAATAAAATATAAATGAGCAATAGCCTTTTTATAACACTAGAATCTAAGAGTATTTTTCTTCAAAATAAAGAGAATTGTTTAAAAGCAGGCAGCAGATGAAGCTTCCTCTACTTCCTCTTTGGTGATAAACTCAGTAGGAAGCTTTTTTTAACAGAAGGCAGTAAAATATGATGGTGAAGAACAAGATCTCACAAGAGGTTCATCAGGAAATATATTAAGAATTAAAGTCAGATTTTAACATTTTCTCAGCAGTTTTTCCTAAAGAACAAGCTGAACTGGAGAATGAAAACCTTCAAAGAAATGTTCTGGACTCAGTGGTGAGAAACTTTAATCAGTAGAAGGTCTGAGCTTCTACTGATTGGAGTTTGGAGGCAAACTGGAACCAGACAGCTGGACTGAGGAGAACCCAGCAGGAGAGGAGCAGGTGAGGATGGAGAT
>NW_015152314.1:3600-4972 GCF_000732505.1 Cyprinodon variegatus
GCCATTTACCATTTGCCATTCAAGCTGCAGTCAGAGCTGCGTGCTCATCATCAGACAAACACAAACTCTTAATAATTATTGAACTTTATTGACCCCACATGGGAGAAATGTATCTCTACATTTAACCCATCCCTTTGGAGAGCAGTGGGCTGCCACTGTGCGGCGCCCGGGGAGCAGCGTGTGGTTAAGAGTCTTGCTTAAGGAACCAGGGTGGAGATCGAACCGGATACTTGGAAACTTCTCAGACCACAAGCGCACTGCTCTAACCACTAGAAATATTTTTACTTCTGCTTTTAGGTTATTTAAGCATGCCCTGCCTCATCTGTGTGTCTTGACTATGTTTTAAGGAAGCTTAAGAAGCTGACAGGAAACTGTGAGCTGTAGTTCTCCTTCAGACCCTCAGCAAAAACATGTCTAACCCTGATCTGACCTACGCTGATGTGAAGTTTACACAACCGACATCTAGAGGTGAGCATCAACCTGCCTTAAATACCTTCCATCTATAAAGTTTGATTCTACCCAGACTATGCACACGTCTCCTTCGGATCTTTCTCTATCTGCAGATTTTGATGCATCAGATGATGTCACTTACTCTGAGGTGAAGATGTCAAACAAACAGCAACCAGGTCAGTAAAACCTTTTAATTTAAATCATTGAGCCTGAAGTCAGTGAAACTGCAGGCAGATTGATTATTATTATTATTATTATTATTATCATCAGTTTTTGTAGTTTTTAATACAAGTCATGTTCATTACATTTTTCGTACATGGAAAGAAAGCTGAACATCCATCCCTCCATCTTCGCCCACTTATTCCATCAGGGTGGCGGTGGAGCCGGTGCCTATCTCTGACAGTATATGGGAGATAGGCGGGGTCCACCCTGGACAGCTAACCAGTCTGTGCAGGGGAACATGCACACTCACACCTAAGGACAATTTAGAGAAGCCAATTAACCTAACAGTCATGTTTTTGCACTTTGGGAAAGTTTAATTAGAGGATTTTTGAGTCATTATAACATTAAGAGTTGAATCATAATTTCAGCTCTTCCTGTTTTATAGAGATAAGATCTCCATTTCTCAGAAACTGAGCAGACAGTGTTTACTGATATGAGGAAGTCCCACTAAAAATAAGTTTTAATTAACAGTTTTAAAGTTTCCTTAAGTGATGTTTAAATCCTACATCTAATGATGTTTAATGATTTGTTTAAAGGATAACTTTCTCTTCTGTGTGTCGAGCTCTAATGTCAGTCTGATGATTACTTCGTCAACCAACCTCACTGCAGGCAGAGACAATGCCTTCCAAATGTTTGAATAAGATTTTATGAGATTATGAACAGAGTCTTTGGTTTGTTTTATTAAGGTTAGTAGAACACA
>NW_015152314.1:6656-7304 GCF_000732505.1 Cyprinodon variegatus
GGCCGGCGCGCGTCGGGTGGCCGGGGCGGCGGAGCTGCTCTGGCCGCGTGTCGGGGCCTGGTGCGGGCGGCGGGGAGGGGGCGGAGGCTGTGCTGCTCTGGCTTCATCCGGTGAGGGAGCGGCGTGGTTTGCTCCGCTCTGGCTTTGTGCTGCCCCTCGGGCTGCTGGGGGGGGGTGATTGCACCGGCTGCGGTCTGCTCTTCTTGCGGTTGGGCGCCAGGCGGCTTTTGCTGCTCTTGGGTTGATTCTGTGCGTGGTGTGTTGCATTGCGCGCTGTTGGCATCGGTCTTTGTGGTGTGGGGCCGTGCTTTTGGCCTGGGGGGCGTTTTGGGGGTGTCCCGCGGCGCTCGCGGCCGGTTCGCGTCGGATGCGGGCGGGGCCGCCTGTGTGTTTTTCCTGGGTGGTGCGGTCGAAGTGGGTGTTGCGGCCGGTCGCCGGGGCTTGGTGCCGGGGCGTGTTGCGGTGCTCTGTGGGGCTGGGGCGTTTCGGTCGGTGCCGTGGGGGGGGCGGTGTTCGGTGCGCGGCCCTACTTCAGGCGGTGGCTGGGGTCTTCTTCGGGGCTGTCTCTCCTCCTCCCTTGGTGGGGGTCTGATTTCCGGGGCTGGCCCCTCCTTGGTGCCTTCGCTTCTGGGGTCCCTTTGGGCGCCT
>NW_015152314.1:12724-18670 GCF_000732505.1 Cyprinodon variegatus
ATCGATAGTGGTATCGATAAAGACTCGGATCGATAAGGAGTATCGATAAAGGTATCGATATCAATAAATATTAACGATCCCCATCCCTAGTGGAGATGTCCTCATTTAAGATGGTGGTGGCATGGGGGAAAAAAAGGGAGTGAGCTGGGTGAGATGTTTCCCCAACTACCCTGATAGCCATCTGCTGGGATCTTCTGTTGTGCAGAGGCCTGTGAGGCCTGCGTACGGTCTGCTCCATTCTGTGATTGGAGGTGAGGACACTCTCAAAGATGACTCTGTAGAATTGGGGTTGAACCTTAGGGGAGACGTTTATCTTGCAGAGCAATCCCTGCAAGAACATCCTCTAACACTGCGGTTAGTTCAGGCTCAATGGGAAATTATATTCTTTGACTTGAAGAGAAGAACTAGGTTGCAGACTCACATTTCCAGAAAAGGTATTTTTTGTTGAATGCAGTCGGTGTGGGATGTTCCAGTGATTGTCTTGTTTGATGGAGGGCGGACAGGGTTTACCCAGATTGCAGTTGTTCCTTGGTGAACCGAGAAGCTGACTGCCACTGAGATCTCCTGCGGTACTTGAACAGGTTATTGTGGAGATGTATCCCCTGCTCAGGGAGAAGCCCCAGATGATCCTTGGGGGAAAAGGTTGATACAGACCACAAACTTGAATCCTCAGCTCAGTTTGTTTCTCAGAAGATCCTTCCAGGGGATAGAAGGTCCGAAATATCCAGTTTGCAGGATACTTCCTGCCAAGAGGCAAAGACAAAAAAGCAAGGTTAAGGTTAAAACTCAGGTTGACAAAAACTCAGTTTGAGGTAGTGGCAGTCAGCAGCTTAAGAGCACTCTGTTAATGAGGTAACACTCCGCAGGTGTGTGAGGAGGCCAACCAGAACCAGGCACCGCCTGGTGGAGGAAGGAAGACAAATACTAACACAAACCACACAGACTAGATTCCTAACAGAATAATTATTATCTAAACATAACAATTATAATGCTTAATATTATTTATTGTGCACCCCGCAAGCAATGCTTATCTCAATGCACTACAAAAAATATTTAAATATAGCAAAAGTAAAAGGTAAAATTTTAAATATTGGATAATTGTCTTTGTTCACCAACTCTCTCAAAATGAACATGTTCACAGTCAGATTTATAGCAGATTCCACTCTTTGCACTTCATCAACTCCTTTCCTCTTGATCCACTATACTGAAAAATAAGGTAGGTTCATAATAATTTAATAAACAATCAGTGTGCTTCACGTGGAACCTGTTGAGAAACATTGAGGGAGAAAAAAAAACCCTTGTCACAAATTAGAGATACACACTTTCATCCCCGTATGGGATACCTTGTGCCATGGAGCCCTGCATTAGCCTTAGGTGGTATTCCTGGCAGCTACAGAGGTTTTATCTGAGATAGGTGCATTGGGAGAATTAGGGTTGCTAACTGTCCTGTAAAATACAGAATTCCCCATTATTTGAAAGTTAAATGTTACTGCTGTATTGACTATAAGACGTGAATTGGCTGTATAAGACAAAATGCAGGACATAGGCCAACCGAGGCCAGCAAAATTGTTATGGCAGGATCTAAGCAGTAGCTCTTAAGCACCATGCGTGCTGCTGTCAGAATTCCCTAAAGATGGGCACCACATACCAAGCTGCTCTGTCGGCTGAGGGACACCCAGAGCATCCTGAATGGAAATACTTGAATGGGTTCTTTCGAAATACAGAGATGATGTGATGTCAGCAATAAGAAAATATGTCTGCGGGTTAAAGCAGTGGGAAGCAAACTATTGAAACACTGAACTTAAGTATGGTAGCATGTTTATTAACAAACAACACTGAGATTTAAAACACACCCAAACTGCATGAAGCACATGCAGGGTGTCTGCCTCACTGACTACAACTTGTAGTTGGTTCTACAGCCGAGGAGCCTGATAACTACAAGATCTGCCTCCCATTCTACTTGAAACACATGCAGCACATGCAGTTTGCCCATTTAATAAATGGGGGCAGAAAAGAAACTGTTCTCAGTTCAAAAACCTGAGCAGAGTTTTAGCAGTTCGAGTCTACAGAGCTTTTTACACACAAATGGTCAATTTCTCTCCAACCGCAATGCCAGATGTGGTTACAATCAATTCTGTTGTGATTCAATTGACAAACAGAGATTGACGGAGTTGAAAAACCTTTTTTTAATAATGGAAATGAATGAGAACTCATAGGACTGACATACAAAAAAAACATGACATTGGATCATAAGACCGAGAATACAACTACTTTACAAAAAAAACAAAAATACATCCCATCAACAAACAATAAGAACTGATGAACATAGAGACTGAGAGACAGAAGACAGAGTTCAGGAGCTGATGTGAAGCAGACTGGCAGGAGGAGTGCAGGAAGAATGAGGTTTACTGCACACGGTGTCATTGTCTGTGTTCTGTTCTGTTTTACTTTGCTCCATCTTTTTTAGTTTTATTGGTCTAATTCCTATTTTGTAGTATTTTCTAGATAGGTTTGAGTTCTTAGGTTTTTATTTGTGGCCCTCATGTGTTGCCATCCTTTTCCCTAGCTTGTCCTTTTCCAGTCTCCTCTGTTCACACCTGCTCCCAATCTGCTGTTAGTCTTCACTATGTTCAGTCTACCATAAATACTCACCTTGTGCAGTTCCTTAGTGCTGGTTCCTCGTCTTACTTCGTCTTACCTCGTCTCTCCTCGCCTTTCCCTGACTCCACGTGATCTTTGCCCCAATGTCTCCATGATTCTGGTTTGTGTTACATTTTAGGTTGGATTTTTGGATTTTTGCCTCAGTTGTTTGTGATCATTAATTAAATCTTCAAGAAACTAACCTCTGCCCCCCTGCCTTTGCATTTGGGTCCTCAAAAACCACAACCAAACCCTGACAGAGTATAACATAACAGAAGCAAGACCGTCACACAGAGATTTCTAACCAAGTGGAAAACATAAACAGTGAACATTAACACTAAGGTTTCTCTCTCCATTCCTGTCTGTGCAGAATTTTCAGCAAATATCCAACAATCTGGGAACATCAGGAGGTCAAAGGTCGCCTCGGTGCGGCTGGTTCTGCTGGTTCTCATTTCTCTGTTGGTTGCTGCTCTCATCGCTTTTGGACTCACCTGTGAGTTTTAATATTTAATCATTTTATTTTATTGGTTTATCTAACTTTAAATTTTTTTACTTTAATTATTATTTTGTCTGGTTAAAAATATCTGACTGTTTTCCAACCCATGAGGACCACTGATCTCTATTTATTCACTGAATTCCTGATTTCCCGAAAAAAGTGAAGCCACCATCCACCATGCTGGTACTCTCCACTCCTACAGAGACACACAATAAAAATTCCTACATGTGCAGCATTTGGCTGCAAAAACAAGCAGTTTGTCGGCTGTTAGAAGATGTTCCACAGGTCATTTCACAGTCAGTGGATATTCTAACCAAGAAAAATTACGGCAATGTACCGTACAGTATACCATGTAGCGTAACATTAGTCTGGCTATCTTGGACTGACAAGACTTAAGAAAATAGAGAGTGATTCACTGTGAAATGTAAAATGAGTAATTCTTAATTAAGTGGGTGACGCTGTTGTTTTTTTAGTGTTTGATGTATTTCTCCTTTTAAAAAGTCATATGCTGAAATATATTGCATATTATACAGACGGAAAAAATAACTCAGACATTTGACCCCTATAAAAGTGTGTTTGTGTATATATATATATGAGATATAGATTATATATATCAGATATAGTTCTTTTTCCAGATGTTGCAGTCACTTGGTATTGGCTTTCCTCTGCTTTTTATCCGCCACCGCAATGTCTGGTTGGTTAGCCATAGCCATTCGGTCCGTCTATATCTGGAAGTCCCACAGGATCTTGGCTCAGTCATTCTGTAAAACCTTTGGAGGTGTTTTCCACTTTGACCTTGGGGTTTTCAGCCCATACTCTGCACAGATGTTCCTGTACACTAATCCAGCCACTTAGTTATGGAGCTCCATGTACGCTTTCCCTGCCAGCATCTTCCACCCTGCATTTATGTGCTGGATTGTCTCAGGGGCCTCTTTGCACAGCCTGCACCTGGGGTCCTGTCTGGGGTGGTGGATCTGGGCTTCTATTGCTCTGGTGCTTAGGGTCTGCTCCTTTGAAGCCGTGATGAGTGCCTCTGTGCTGTCCTTTAGTCCAGCTTTGTCTAGCCATTGGTAGGATTTCCTGATATCTGCCACTTCGATTATGTTCCAGTGGTACATCCCATGTAGGGGCTTTTCCTCCCATGACGGAGTCTCTGGCACCTCATCTTCTGTTCCCCAATGTCTGAGACATTCAGTGAGGATGTCGTCTGTTGGATCCTTGTCCTTGATGTACCTTTGGATCTTGGATGTTTCATCCTGGATAGTGGCTCTTACGCTCATTAGTCCTCTGCCTCCTTCCTTAAGGCTGTCATACAGTCTCAGGGTACTGGTTTTGGGGTGGTACCCTCCGTGCATGGTTAGGAGCTTTGTGTCTTAACATCTGTGGCCTATACCTCCTCCTTTGGCCAGCTCATTATTCCTGCAGGGTATCTGATTACTGGTAGAGCATAGCTATTTATTGCCCTAGATTTATTCTTGCCATTGGCTGGGTCCTTAGGAACTGCCTTACTCATTGGAAGTATTTGGCAGTAGCCACTTTCCTTGTTACCTCTTCGAGGTCGCCATAATGTGCAGTATATTTTATTTTCCGTTTAGACAGATTAAACAAAGCTTTCTTGTTTCTTACTTTTGTTCAAAAATGAGAACATGTGCAAGCAAAACATTACGTAACGACTGATGAAATCTGGCAATCTCTAAAATAACAGAGAAAATTTACACACACAAAAAAATACAATATCTACAGAACAAGAAACGAAATATGTCAGTGGCCTCTGGCTGCACAAACAAAATACAGAGAACTACATTACACCACAGAGATTTAAAGCACATGAAATTGTGATATGAATTCTTTTATCACCAATTACATTCCACAATAATGTCTCAGTTCACTCTTAATACTGGAGCACACAGATGATCTTATTTCACCTGCAGGAAATGGCCTCCAGCACCGCACATACAGGTCGCCTGAACCATCCGATTCAGAAATACACCATCTTATTGAAATACTAACTGCTTATCACATAAATGAGAGTGTACTAACATATTTCAACAAATGGTGCATATATTTACCAATTTTCTGTCAAAATTGTCTCCTGCAGATAAAACGTGTATAGTCCACATCCGACTTCAGCATGCAGCATAGCACATGAGGTATGATCTTGAATATTTAGATGAGCTGTGCTCTGATTGGTTGGTTTACAACAAGCGAAGCTGCTGAGCAAAGACGCATCATAGCAACAAGCACTCACTCACTGAAACATCAGATTGTTGATATGGTAGGGTGTCCTACTTTTCATAACTAAAAAAATGTCCGAGGGGAATTTCAAAATCGTCCGGGATTTTGGTCGACTATAGTGCAGCCCCCAAACACCCGGCACCCCCCAGGCGCCACCGCCGCCGAAGACAACTGACAACCTCCTCCCCACCCCCTGGAAGTAGTTCTAATCCGCACATGGTCCATGAATTATTGTATTGCCTGCAAGTTCTCAATCGCATAAAAAAAACAAAAAAACACCTAGCATATTCTAAAATCCGGGATAATTTATCCAACTTGCAGGCATCCGTGAAAAACTATCGATATAGAGGAGACTCCCGGAGAACTTGGAATGTCTGTTACCGGCCCCCCGCCCCCCTCATCCTACGGCTGAGGATGGGCGGCTCATGGCTCTCTGCTGAGGTCTGATCCAGTTAGCGGCCCAGCAGTCGACACTTCTTTTATTTTATTAACACCCCTTTAATTTTATTTTGATGGATTTGTATATGTTATATGATTTAGAGACCTAAAGCTACAGTGTGTAATAATTACAGGGA
>NW_015152314.1:18876-22206 GCF_000732505.1 Cyprinodon variegatus
ATGTAGAAAAAATAACGGGTATATTTATTATCTTAAGTCTACATGAAATCTATACAATACACAGACTAATGAAATACTATCTGTAAAATTATCTATGTAAACAAACCTCATCACTTGTGAAGGTAGGTGATGCGGACGTCGTGGAAGCCTTTTTGTCCCGTAACGCTCGCCGTACTGTTGGGGGGGAGAAGCAGTGGGGGGGAGATGTTCATGTTGCTGCAGTCTGCAGTCTGACCGCTAGATGACGCTAAAAGTTACACACTGTAGCTTTAATTGACTTCATAATGACTATGCCATGTGATCAAGTGATGAATTTATCTTTATTCTAAAAGTCTTAAGTCCCCCTAAAAACTAGAACATCATTGTTGTTCAATGCTGTAGCGCAAATATTGTTTACATTGTGACGGGTCTAGCTAGGGAGTACCAATATGGCGGCAGCTGGCTTCACTTCAACCCTGTTTCACCAACAGGCAATCAGCAATCAATGAATAAATAGAGATCAGTGATGAGGACAACTGGTACCACTGGGGCCCTGTGACAATGTGGGAACACCATTTGTCTCAGTTTATACATTTATTTTGTTGTTTACTTGATTTAACCATCTCTTTATTCTGTAGTTTGCATTCATATACTATCCCGGGTTTGTTTATGTTTGCATTTTTTCAGATAATTTAGTATAACATCTTGGTTTAAATCAGGTGATAACTTTTCAAGGTTTTGTTTGATTATGTAACTTTTGTGTTTTATTTTGGTGAACTTACCTTACCTGTCTTTCAGGAGGAAGTGTGACCTCACTTCCTGCAATTAGAGACTCCTGTGTAGAGCTGTGGTCACAAGAAGATACCAGAGGAAGGGGGGGGGGGGTGAAAATCCTTTTACATATTGTTGTAAACAATTTGAGACCTTGCCAATGTTTTGTGTAGATTTAATTGTATAGTGTTTATTCTGAACATTTTGCTTGAAGTTATTCTATGTAACACAAGCTAGGTAGAGAGAGTAAATGGAGCAGCCACATTTGTTGATGGAAGACATTGGAGGCCATTTTGTGTTTCAGACCAAACAGGTATAAGACAGAGCTGTGTGAGGTTCAGAACAGAGAGGAACCAGGTCAGTGTAGCTGGGTGCACTTGACATTAATTATGGTTGATTTAAGTTCAGTTAATGTTCTGTTGAGCCATGTTAAACCTCTAAGTTATTTTTTTTTTTTTTGGAAATTTCTTTTGTAAATACTTTTTTTTTTTGCACCCTTGTTTTTGCAATGTAAATAAACCACCTGCTACATTGGACATCTGCCTACTGCCTTCTTTAGCCACTTGGCCAGGCTATCTCACAGGCTCTAATGTTCTCCAGCCTCTCTCAATCTCTTGGTCCATTTGAAGCTCCTGTTTTATTGTTTTATTTCATCACTTCACTCTGGATCAGTCCTCTGGTCTCTGCAACTTTCTTGCTTATTTTTTTCACCAACAGAATGTTTCCTACTCTAACTGAGGGACTTCTGCCTAATAGTCTCCATAGATGCTCATGCTAACTCAGTGTTGATCTTCATGATGAGGCCTGTAGCCTCCGTGGAAAGGAAACCTGAGAGGGTTTACATGAAAATTTTCTTATTAACTTACTATGATCATAACTTCTATTTTTTCATCAAACAGGGTTCGATATGAATAAAAAGCTCCAAACCCTGAGGGACGAGAATGAAGCTCTGAGGAGAAACTTCTCAGGTGAGGCTGTCAGAGTTTGAAGGTTTCCCCAAAGTTCAAACTGAAGGTGTCAGTCAGAATCTTCAGGTTATTGATATTTAGGATTTCTTTGGGAGAAAATGTTAGATTGATAAAAACTTACTTTAAATATATGTTAAAAATTCATTGTTACTGTTTTATTTTAGCTAAATATTTAGGTTATTTTCTGTTCATCTGTTCTGCTAAACAAATCAAATAGACTTTTGAGTAAAAACTTATTTTCATCCTTTTAATAGAAATAGAACTGGGAACTAGAAGTTCTACACCAATATTTCCTAAAACACCTGCATGTCCTACACCCCCGAAAGACAAAAGTAAGTCCAGGATTCTATCTTCTGTCCTCTAATGATGTTAAAGAGACACTGATGGACTGACAGATACAGGAAGTTAGATTGTAGCTGCAGGACAGAAGACGCCTCCTGCTGCCTCCAAATCTCTCAAACATCTACAGAGATTTCTTCCTCCTGACTCAGTGAGGTCTTTGTTCTGATCTGTATATAGATGAAATGTGTCTGAATAACAGACCAGAATGGGAGAGATATCAAAGAAAATGTTATAAGTTCAACACCAGGAAGTCCTCCTGGACTGAGAGCAGAGATTCCTGCAGAGATCAGGGAGGAGACCTGGTGAAGATCGACAGCATATATGAGCAGGTATGAATCACTGCTGCAGGTTCATGTTCTATCAGATTTTATCATCATGTTTCTTCATCTCAGCCCAGAAAAGTCTCTCAGAGTCATTCTCGTCAACTTCTGTTCAGATATTCCTGGAGATCAGACTGAGAGAATTGATGGAAGAAAAGGAGGACAAGTTCTGGATCGGACTGACAGACTCAAAAAAAGAAGGCAGATGGTTGTGGGCGGATGGATCACCTCTGGATGAAAGGTTTGATTGTAGTAAAAACATGTTGGTTTATTTCCAGTATTAAAGTCACAGTTTTTATTTCTCCTGTTTCTGTTCTTAATCTCTTAGTTTGACGTTTTGGAGTAAAGGTGAACCTGATGACTGGAAAAAAAAGAATACAGCTGGAGAAGATTGTGTGAGGATGGGAGAGAAAGAAGGAGCTGATGATCTGAAGTGTTGGTTTGATAAATTCTGTGATGTCCCTCACAAAAGTATCTGCGAGAAATCTTTCTGTAAATGAAGTTCAGTTCAGTCTATAAAACAGTCTCCCCTGCAGACGGTTAAAGATCATATTCTCCATTTTTAGTATAATTTCCATCTGTTTTAGTCGTTTCTAATCTTTGGATCTTCACTGGAACAGCAGGAGAAAACCAAGAGATCAGCTCAGAAGCTCTGAGTTACAAACAGGAACCTGATCTGGAAGAACCTGCAGCAGAACATGTCTGTCAGAGTTTTACAGATGATTTATTCCTGCTTCAGATCTACAGGAGAACAGTTCATATCTTCCTCCCTGTTTCCAGATGGAAGGACAAACTGAGGTTCTAACAGGTTTGGATCCTGCATGAAGCTCCAGCATCATCTGTTCAGAACATCTCTGAGAGTCTGCAGGTTCTGATGATCCATCATAGAGAGCAGAACATGAGGAGAAACTGAACAGCTTCTCCTCTGGTTTCACTGCTTTAGCTTCCTG
>NW_015152314.1:25789-26726 GCF_000732505.1 Cyprinodon variegatus
AACGAAGTATTTGTACTTCGTTACTTCCCATCTCTGGTTAAACTATTGAACCCTAAACTGTACTCTGCATCACATTATTTTGCACTTCCAACGTAATGCACTACAACTCTGTGTTCAACTGCGTTTTGCACCATATTATTTTGCACCACACTGAACTTTTTCATATTAATGCCTTTTTGTTATCTCTATTTTACACATTCTTCCTCCATTGTTATGTTCTATCACTGCTGCACTTTATATTTTAATGTTATCTTTTTCCAAATTCAATCTCGTTACTCTGTTATAAGCTGTATGCAAAAAAGAAATGTTGCACTCTGTGCATACAAAATAACAATAAGGTTTGTCTACGTCTAAGATATGTTTGGTGATGCAGATCTATATGCATCAAAGGGATGTGCTCAAGGCTGCACTTTTAAAAAAAGATTAAACAAAATGTATTTTTGTTTTACACTTGTGTAAACAAAATGACAAATAAATCTGTCTACATCTATCTATATATATATCTATATCTAAGGTTGGACCTGAAGGTTACTGCTCTGACTCCTTCCTGCTACTGTTCACCACCTCCCTGATAAAAGCCAATCGATTCAATGGGAAATTGATTCGAGCTAAACCAGGATGAAGACTGGTTAGGCTGTTTAGCATTGGTGCCAACTTAAGGGAGCAAAGGGGCTTAGAAGCTACTCAGAGGTTTCCACCTCCGCCTGGAAACGGGCAGGTAAACAGTGTGGAACTAGACCAGGTGAATATGAGTCCACCACTGACTGGCCAAGAGGAGTTAAACTTGCTGTGAACTCTAATGCTACAAAATTCAGGAAGTGAGTTTGCATTGCTACACTACAGAACTCCCTAAGCTATTATATCATTATTAGAAACCACATAGTGTCATGACCTTATCTAGAGCCCACATGCAGAAGACCAAACAGAGAGACCAGGG
>NW_015152314.1:28871-30387 GCF_000732505.1 Cyprinodon variegatus
GGAAGACAAACAAAAACACAACCCACACAAACTGGATTCCTAACACATAGTATATCTTTTTATGCCACCAGATCAAATCATGTTTAAACCTACTGTTCCTATTGGTGCAGAATTATTTCATGTTGAAATTAGCATCGTAACCAGAAGTTAAACATCTTAGAAATAAAAGATCTATAAAACAGAGGGAGGTGTTGGCCTAGTGGTTAGAGCAGTGCGCTTGTGTTCTGGGAAGGTTGCAAGTACCCGGTTCGTTCCCTAAAGCCTGAACTCTGGCTCTCTGAGCAAGACCCTTAACCCCACACTGCTCCCTGGGCGCTGCACAGTGGCAGCCCAATGCTCCCCAAGGGGATGCGTTAAAATGCAGGGTTCATTTCTCCATTGTGAGAACAATAAAATTCAATTTCTATCTTTTTTTCTATTTCTAGTTATTTAAACACTTTATCCTCAGTAAAACCAATACTTGTATCTTGGACCATTCTAGACTCCATACGTTCTGTGGATGGATTATTTTAGTAGAATTATTGATTTGATGAAAAAAAGTTGTAGTTATGAACCCTGTTCTTTATCCACAATCTAAGATTTGCTTTATCCTTTATAAAAACTTAAAAGATGTGTTTTATTAAGTCAGTTTTGGTCCCCTTGGACTCCTGATAGTGGCTCTAACCTCCTCATCAAACTAGTTGTCATAGACTAAGCCAGTGGGGGTTTTTTTGTTTTTTTTTACCACTACTATTTGTCTTAAATGCTCTAAACAGTTCCCTCCTCTTTTTTATTCTCTCCCTGTCAGGATCTGAGATGTTTGGGTTATTTTGTGGTTGTTGTCTTTTGTTTCCTTGTTTCTATTTTTGATTAGATTGGTCTTTTCATAGTTATTCTAATTTAAGTATTCATTGTCTGTAATTTGTTCTTTGTAAATGTTAAATTTATTTTCCCATTTCCCCTGTTTGCTCTCCATCACCCTTTGCTGCCATTCTCTCTCTCTCTCTCACACCAACATACTACCAACCAATCAGCACCGATT
Organism: Cyprinodon variegatus; assembly: GCF_000732505.1. NCBI lineage: Eukaryota > Metazoa > Chordata > Actinopteri > Cyprinodontiformes > Cyprinodontidae > Cyprinodon > Cyprinodon variegatus. The sequence goes on from NW_015152314.1 coordinate 29,893, forward strand.
TTCACATTTCCATTATTAAACTCCTCTCTTGCTCTCACTATTCACTTCTTCTTCTTCTTATCAACCTGGTTAAGTTTTCCTGCTTCTGCAACTCTGTGGATTCCTGTTTCTGTGCATTGCTGAATGCCTGGGATTTTTTAATGTTCTCTACTTGCTTCCATTTATAATCCATCCATCTTGGTAAATGGCCTGTACTTATATAGCGCTTTTTTTAAGTCAGGAGACTTGACCAAAGCTACATTGTGCTGCCCTGGGACTTGCCGAAATCCTGGCTGCTGTACACTGGCGCCACTGGGCTCTCTGACCAACATCAGAAGACAATGCAGGTGAAGTGCCTTGCCAAAGGACACAACAACACTGAAAGCCAGTGTTAGGTTTATTCAATGATGATTATAAAATTAATGTGTGTGTGTTAATGAAACATTGGAGTAAGGAGATGCTTCACTCTGCCTTATGATTCAGTCAGTGGAGCATCCTGTCTTATGACCTGATCAA
>NW_015152314.1:30830-32346 GCF_000732505.1 Cyprinodon variegatus
CCCTTCTGCAGAAGCTGTTGAATCCCTTTCTGTGTGAACTCAGTCCTTCTTTTACGAACCTACATTTTTTAACCCAACAGCCAGATATTTGATTTCAGGGTAAACTCCTACGCCTGATGCCACTGTCGCCCTGCATCAGGGTCCAGTGGGGTCGGTGCATATCTCAAGCAGTCTATGGGCGAAAGGAGGGTTATACCTTGGACAGGTTGCCAGTCCATCACGGGGTTTCTTCTTTACATTGTCCTTCTATTAAATATCCAAAACGTACTGCATTAGTCTCTCTGCATTTGGGTCCAACACAATACTACCTTTGGACACTCGCTGATTACTTCTTCCGTGACTGATTGTCTCTTCCTCTCCAAGCTATTCAGGTCAGACCTTTAAACGGTTCTATGGCTCAGAAACAAAAGGAGAAGGGCAGAGTCTATCTGCTTTTTCCCAATCGTTCCTAATCAGTCTATGGGGGATTCAGAAAGGCAGATCTCCAGATGAGAAGCACAGAACCACTGGTCCCTCCAATCTGCATCCAGCGAGCAGACCAGCACCAAGGTCAGTCCACCAGGAACCATCCAGCCTGGATGAGCCACTGATTACCCCAGGAGTAACTTTGGTAGGTCAGCTTCTCCTGGGAGGGTTCACCGCTGCTGCAGGTTTGATCCAGTTCTAAGGTTCTCCTGTGGTTCTTTAAAGTCCCAAATTCTGAAAGGGTCTTTCAGTTGTCTGAGAGGTTCTGTTTAAATATTTTATGCCTGCAGATCAGATAGGAATCAGGCCTTGGTTTGGCCTGTAAAGCTTAGCTCATCAGAAACGCTGTTTAACTGCAGTTAATTCCTGTTTCAACAGGGTTTTGTAATATTTGTTAACTGTTTTTTTTTTCTAAATTTCTGAAATCATTTAGAAAATGCTTCTTTTTTCAATCAGGTCATTTTCATCCAATAATAAAACCTGTATGAACTAAAATATCAGCTGTAACCAAAAAGCAGAGAACAGATATTCCTTAGAGCTTCTCCAGGCTTGAAAATTTAAGTTAAAAAAAATTGTACTTCTGCTTTTAGGTTATTTTAGGATGCCCTGCCTCCTCTGTGTGTCTTGACTATGTTTTAAGGAAGCTTAAGAACCTGAGAGGAAACTGTGAGCTGTAGTTCTCCTTCAGACCCTCAGCAAAAACATGCCTGAAGCTGATCTGACCTACGCTGATGTGAATTTCACACGACCAACATCTAGAGGTGAGCATCAACCTGCCTTAAATACCTTCCATCTATAAAGGTTGATTCTACCCAGACTATGCACACGTCTCCTTCGGATCTTTGTCTATCTGCAGATGTTGTTGCATCAGATGACGCCACTTACCCTGAGGTGAAGATCTCAAACAAACAGCAACCAGGTCAGTAAAACATTTTCATTTAAATTTCCAGAAAAAGGAAATCTGAGCCTGAAGTCAGTGCAACTGCAGGCGGATTAATTATTATTATTATTATTATTATCATCAGTTTTTGTAGTTTTTAATAAAAGTCAT
>NW_015152314.1:33202-34291 GCF_000732505.1 Cyprinodon variegatus
CTTGAGATGACATTTCTTGTGAATTGCCGCTATATAAATAAACTGAATTGAAATTGAATTGTAGTTTTCAATAGGATGCATGTTCATTACATTTTTCCTGCATTGAGAGAAAGCAGAACATCCATCCCTCCATCTTCTCCAGCTTATTCCGTCAGGGTCCACCCTGGACAGCTCACCAGTCTGTCGCAGGGCAACACAGACACACCACCATGCACACTCACACCTAAGGACAATTTAGCCTATTACCCTAACAGTCATGTTTTTGTTTTTGGACTGGGAGTACCCAGAGAGAACCCAAGCATGCACAGGGAGAACATGCAACCTCGATGTAGAAAGACCCTGAGCCGGGAATCAAACACGGAACCTTCTTGCTGCAGAGCAACAGTGTTACAGATGGTGAAACAGTGCAGCCCTAATCAGAACATTGATCTAAAATATTTAAATATTTGTCTTTAGATAAAACTTTGGTGTCAGATTTTCAGATATTAAAATGTTTAGTTAAAAGAAGTTTAATTGGAAAATTTTTGAGTCCATTAAGATTTTAATCATAATTTCAGCTCTTCTTGTTTTATATCGATATGGAAAATAAAGTCATAATAAACTGCATTAGTATATTTCAGAATAGAGGATCTACATTTCTCAGAAACTGGGCAGACAGTGTTAACTGGAATGAGGAAGTTACACCAGAAAATATTTTGAATGATTTTTAAATTATAGATAAATCCTAAAGATTTAGGATTTTTAAAGAAAATCTAATGTTGAAGTCTAACGATTCCTAAAAGGATAACTTCCTGTTCTGTGTGTTAAGTTCTGCTTATGAGTCCGATGATTACTTTGCCAACCAACCTCTCTTCCAAATGTTGTTATAGATCTGGAAGAGTTTGTGAGATTGTATACTTAATGTTTGGTTTGTTTTATTAAAGTTAGTAGACAATATTTGAAGAACCTGCAGGTCTGCTTTCAATCAGGCTTGAGCTTCTATCATTATCTGGTTTAAAGTCTGACCACAATTTCTAAGCTTTTTTTGTAAACTTTGACTAGGCCATTCTTATTGAAGAAATAACTTTGCTTTAAACCGGTCAATGTATC
>NW_015152314.1:36207-37489 GCF_000732505.1 Cyprinodon variegatus
TATATATATGTATAATATATAATATCATAAAATATGGAATAATTATCTTTGTTTATTGATCCTCTCCACCACCTCTCCCAAAAAGAACACGTTCCAATGCCAGATCTTCAGTAGATTCCACAATAAACAGCAAATTAGAGATGCACACTTTCATCTTAGTATGGGATACCTGTTGCCATGGCGCTCCACATGAGCCCCAGGTGGTAATGCAGGAAGTTGAAGAGGTTTTATCTCACTTAGGTGCAGTGGGAGAATTAGGGTTGCAAACTTACATGTAAAATACAGAATTGCCCTTTATTTGGGAGTTAAATGTTGCTGCTGTATTGAATCTATGAGACATGAATTGTTCGTATTTTAAGACATTTCTGATACTGTCTGTCACATCAACATAAACAATAAAGTATAAAATAATTAACAAAACAAAATGCCTACCAAGGCCAGCAAAACTGTAGTGGCAGGACCTCATGGGGCACCATGTGTGCTGCTGTTATTGTTGCCTAGAGACGGACATCGCACTCAGTGCTACAACACAACCTGAAATAAGTGCTCTAAAAATACAGACATGATGTCGGCACTAAGAAAAGATGTATCGGGGGAAGCAGGTAAAAAAAGATTCTTAAAAAAACACCTTGACTGAACTTTTTTTATCGGCATGTTTATGATAAAACAACACTGACAAACAGAACACACTGTGTTACATTACATGAGCAAAACAGTTTGCTCATGTAATAAATGGGGCAGAACAGAAACGGCTCTCATGTCTTTACTTATGTCGGAAATCTTTGTAAATCACAGTCAACAAACCCACTTATTGCTCTTGCAGATTTTTCTTTGCTCAGTTCAACTCAGTGCTACTAACTTGAATTATTTTAAGCTCAGGATTTAAATGTTTATAAACTTCAGAACCGTTGAAAAAATATTTTATTTTAATAATGGAAATTATTGAGAATTCACAGGACTGATACAGGGGGAAAAAAACATGACGTTGGATCATAACATAGAGAATACAGCTACATTAGAAAAAACATCCCATCAAAAAAAAAAAATAAACTGGGGAACTGATGCTGGTGAAGATTCTCAGTCATCCAGGTCATAGTCATTCCTAAAAAAAAATTAAAAACAATCCACTGGACTTGGTTTCCAAGTTTGAGGTGAATTGTTTTTATTTTTTTAGAATGACAGCTGATGAACATAGAGACTGCGTGACCAAAGGTCAGAGATGGCAAAAGTACTCACTTTCCGTACTTGAGTAAAAGTACAGATACTTGTGTTAAAAAATACT
>NW_015152314.1:38441-39391 GCF_000732505.1 Cyprinodon variegatus
TTTAAATGTTTTCTCTGTAATTATGATTTTCTGGTTAATTTCTAACTGGTTTTCCCGACCCACGACGGCCCCTGGTACCACTGAGGCCCTGATGTTCTCCAGCCTCTCTCAATGTCTTGGTTCATCTGAAGCTCCTGTTTCTTTCTTTTATTTCATTTTTCACTCTGGATCAGTCATCTGGTCTCTAAAACCTGCTTTTTTATTTTTTCACCAACAGAAATGTCTCCTACTCTAACTGAGGGACTTCTGCCTCATGCTCTCCATAGATGCTCATGTTCACTCAGTGTCGCAGCTTTTTTCTTTTTGGAGTAGTTAATAGTGGTTAGCAAGTATTTTTCTTTTGTCCTTCCATATTCAGTCACTTCCTGTTTCTGCGGGAGACAGGAAGTGACTTAATTTTAATGTCAGCTACATTAACTTGTGTAACTTTTCAAGAGAAGATGACTTTTGAAGTTTTGAAATTTTTAAAGCAGATTTCCTTTTCTTTTTAACTAAATTAATTTCTCATGACGTAGTTTAGATTATACTTAAATACTCTTCTGGGTACTCTACCCACCCTGACAGGTCTGCATGAGTTCATCTTTTCCATGATGGTTTGTTCTGTTCGTCATTATCTAGGTCTCATATCTTCTTTCCATTGTTTCTTCCGTTCGTTGAGGCTTGCAGCCATGCGTTTCTGTACAGCTCTCTGAAGGTTCCTGAGGTTCCAGAACATCATTTTAGTCAGTTTTACTGTAGGTCTGAACTTTAAATAGGCCAGAAATACTCCTTAACATTTTCTCTTTTCAGCAACTTTGTTGTATTTTCACAGCTTTTCTTTCTACAAACCTCCCATCAAGTTAGAGTTGTTGAACCTCTTTCTGATTTTCTAACTTTCATGATCTTCATGGTGAGGCTGTGCTGCTGCCATCAACATCTTTGTTTATAGATGTTAGAGATCGGCCTGTTTT
>NW_015152314.1:42541-45187 GCF_000732505.1 Cyprinodon variegatus
TCTAGCATTCATGTTCTCAGCTTAAAGCACAGCAGCTGTTGATGTAACTGTCAGGATTATGAATAAAGTTTTATTAAATGAAACTAATACTATTGTAATGAACAAGAGAAATATGGAAACGTGTTTGTTTGCTTTTATTTGCAGATCAGTGGGCTTGCAGGTGAAACCACTTTAAGATCTTTGTTGATATTATAATATCAATATATATATTTGAAAGCAAAAAGTTTATTGAACTATTGTCACCCATTGCAGGTAGGCAATAAAAAGTTCTACTGGATTCACTTTGTATTTGTCTTTTTCCTGCTTCACAAAGGTAGGCAGCAGCTTGACATGAAGCCATGATGGCAATTATTTTAAATCCAAATAGTTTGCAGTTCTTCATAGATACACACACATCAATTTCAAACAGATGGTATCGGTATCCAATAATGCACAGCCAGGTATCTGTTATATCAGGGCCAAAAAATGGCATCTGCGCAACACTAATTATAAACTTTTCCAGTTAAATTTCACATTTTGTCTGAATTTAACGGTAAAAGAGAGCTTAATCAGAGAGAAATAACTCTTAGTTTTTAAGAAACTAAATGATTCAGACTCCAGAACAGACTTTTAACATTAACTAATTAAAAAAGTTTTACATTTGATTTAACAAAATTCAAAATTGGAGTTCCTCAGGGTTCTTTTCTTGGGACTCGTTTTATTCACTCCTTAAAATTCTTGGTCGGCTTCAGATTGCTGGTGTTGCCACATGACCACAGTCTGAGTAGCTAAACGAAACGATTAGGATATAAACCAGGTCTAAGTCTAAGCTCAAGTCTCTGTTAAAGTTCTGACGTCTTGTGGGGAAACTTTGATGAGTGGGAAGGTCCTAAATATTACCAACCCGGTTCTGTTCAGGAGTTTTTTGTTTTGAAAGAAAGTGGAACCAGATAGCTGGACTGAGAACTCTGCAGGAGGACGGAGGACCGATGAAGAAGTTGTGGGATAAAGCGTGCAATGCTGCTCAGAAGAGAAACTGTGAGAAATATATTCAGAGGAAGTTTGTTCTTTAGCCCAGCTGATCTTTTGCAAGTGTGGATTTCCACAGAAATACGCCCTGAAATCGATTAAAACACCTTGTGGTCAATTCCATTCATGACTCATCATTTTTTGCATAAAATAACTCAAAGTAACTAAGTAACTTTTACTCAAATTACATTTTAAATGAAGTAATTTTGTACTATTACTTGAGTAAATTTTGAAATGGGTAATTTTACTTTTACTCTAAGTAGAATTTGGGCAAAATAAACATACTTTTACTCAATTACAATGTTTTAGTACTCTTTCCATCTCTGCTTAAAAGTTCCCAAACTTTCCTGATACATCCAACCTGAATGTAATGAATGAAGCAGATCTTTGAGAACTTCTGAGATGCTGAGGAGGGAGCAGAGCCTCAATGGCTGCAGTTATTATCAGAAAGCTAAAAAAATATTCATTTAAAAAAAGATTTTGATATTCCTGCTTTGCAGCAAGAAGGTTCTTGGTTTAAATCCCAACCCACAGTCCTCCTGCATAGATTGCTCTCCTCTCCTGTGCTTTAGAGGGTTCTCTCTGGGTACTCCTGCGTTTGGTGCGTTCTATTAGTCTTAAGCAGTTAAAATTTTTCACTTCCTCCTAAAATGTTCTTAAAAGTCGGAATTAAGAGACAGGAAGATGGTGCAACAGGAAGGTAACCGACTTCCACATTCAAGAGGGAAGTCTCTCACATGAACAGCAGTTAAATTTCCTACTTTAACAGTTTGCAGCAGTTCTTTACGATGCAAAGATGCACTGCAAAAACGATCTAGAAATAAGTTGACTGTTCATAAATTAAGCGTATTTACCCTTAAATTGAGTAGCTAAATAAGATGATTTAAATGCAATGAGTATTTTTACTCCTAAAATAACATAATTAGATAATATACACTAGAAATAAGACAATGCAATAGTTTTTTCTTATTTTAAATGCTAATTGTCTTATTCCATTGGCAAAGATTCTCACTTACCTCCTTAATTCAAGAAAAATTTAACTTATTTTAAGAAAAAATGACTTATTTAGATTTCAATTTCTTCCAGTGTGATTAGATCAGTTGTTCAGATACTGCTGGTGTTTAGAGGATGACATGTTTGAATGAAATGTAAATGCACAGAATACAGCATGTATCCTTATCATGGTTATGGTTGCAACAGCGGATGTAGTGAGCATGGAGAATACAAGGAGCTAAGAGAGGGAAGCTAGAACATCTTTGAGATAACGTCACTCCAACTTGTTAGTTTTTACGGATAATGGAACTGATCGTAGCTCCACCGGTTCGCCTGCAAATTAAAGCCCCAGTCGGCTGTGAAGCACGGTGGCTGAGGTATCATGGTAAGGAATGGAATCAGGCCCATTCATCTCACCTCAGTGATCGTGGATCCGGTGGAAGTGAAGGCTTGAGAAAACTCAGGAGAGGTCATGTTACGTTCGGCAGAAGAGGAAATGCTCTGACGTAAATAATTGTGGGTAATATTAAAGAGGAAAAAGTAAAAAGCTAAACCTTAAACATGTCCTCCTGTCCGGTATTATGAGATCCAGAGTTCCCATTGCTTTTCTGTAGAATTTATCGCAAATGGAGCAAATGTAGGAAG
>NW_015152314.1:46582-51660 GCF_000732505.1 Cyprinodon variegatus
TTAAAAAGGTTTTCATCGACACCAACCTGCAGGAGTACGTCGCTGAGAATTTTATTTATGCTTAAGTATAGAAATAATTACTTTTAGAACCAGGATGGCGACTTTGATGAATATGCTTCCACATTTTTACACAGAGGCTAAAATCGGTACTTTTGTGCAATCTTTACTTTGGTAGCAGTTTTTAGGATCAACATTTTAAGGGATAATTAATGTGTGGCTGCATAAAAATGTCTCTTTTCTTCCCAGACATCCTGCTATGTGTGGAAAGTCTCCACATGTGCAACTATTACAGATGATTCAGACTCGTAAATACTTTTTCTTTTATGATATTTTATTAAAAATGAGAACAAACAATAGAAAACATACAGCTATAATCTAAAGACAGGTGGTTAGAATAACCAAGATACACGTAGATTGCTGCGGTTCACCAGCATCATGACCCCAGGACTCGTTGAGGATTAGACAATATCCCAAAATATCAAAACCTCATACCAAAAAACGGCAAAATATCATGTTTTGGGTTAATATTTGAGCTTCCTTTCCCAAACTTCACTCCTGCAGCTACATTCAAATCGTTTGGAGAACAAACATTGTTTGACTCCGCCCCCCTTAATCATCACAGTCTCAATGCAGTTTGGGATAATGAAATACTTTATATAATCCTTCCTCAAATCTGATTCATATATTAGTGTAAACGGGCTAAAAATGGTCTCAGAATTGTATTTTCCCCAAACAGAGAAGGCAGTTCAGTATCCTGCATGTTTTAGATTTATTTTTTTATACAAGTGATCAGGTAAAAATAATAACAGAGTTAATCCGATCATTTGAATCGGGTATTTTGGAGCAAACGTTTATCTAAACCAAGCAGGAAACCAACAAGCATCACTATCTTTAAAGATATTTGATCATTTTTATTCATCTTTAAAATCACAGGATTTCTGATTTAGGGGGGATAAAGTGGAAAAAGATCAGTCATTGTTCTGGGAACTTAATTCTTTTGCATAAATCCAGATCTTTAGTGTGGAAATCCATCATTTACCTTTCAAAAAAAATAAAACACAGAAGACTTGCGTTCGCTGAAATGTTAGGAATCGTAACACGTGGAAGGAAACAAACCGTATCAATGAGAAGGGTTTAAACTATGCAGCTCTGCATCTTTCAGGGCCGCAGAGACGGTGTGCGTTTGGAGATGTGCAACTCTTGCTCAGAGTTTAGGAAATGGGATTTTTCTGCAGCTCAATGCTTTTCTGGATTACCGAGAACAAGTTGTAGTGAACGTTGAAGTTTATTTACATTTAGACCAGCGGTTGAACCAGCACTAAAAGGTCACTTGGGTTCTCCCCATCAGTCAGAGTCTTCTTCATCTTCGGGTTGAAAGGTGGGGTCAGAAACCGCCTGCTGGTCTTTCTTGGTCCTGAGATGCAGCTCTCTGACGGTGAGGATGCGGGTCAGCATGGATTCCATGGTGACGTCGTCCAGAGGAGTGGAGGAGAACCACAGGGGGCTGTTAGGGACGCAGCAACGCTCAGGATGAAGGTAGAACATGTTGGTGCGCTGCTTGACCGACTCGGAGCTAAAAGAAGGAAAAGAATAGAGAAAAATGGAGTAAGGCTTTGAACTTGTAGACCTAATGAACATGCGTTCTTTCAGGTTCCAAGTATATTCTAGAGTTTTGGGAACTGGATCTTTTATTTTTGTTTTCAGAGGATTCCTTTGAATCGGTTAACACAGATATTTACATTTCTAAATAAACATTTAGAATAAAGAAAGCTTTTACCAAACATTTTTAATCAATAGCAAAAATATGCATAGGTATAAATTAAGTTGCATAAATAATTTTTTTTTTTTAAATGTTAAGTGTAAGAAGGTTTAGAGTTAATATTTGTAGAGTTTTTCTAAAAAGCTGTAGTAAGCAGGTGAACGGCAGGTTTTAAGGATCTCTAACATTGATTGATTTATTACTAATTGATGATTATTTCAATAATCAGTCGATCCTATCCATAGTTTCAGTGCTGCTGTCATCCACTCACCATTTGGAGAGGTAAAACTCGTAAAGCCTAACTGGGCAGCGGAGCGGGTTCTCAGTGTTCTCCATCATCTCCAGGATTTCCTCCTTACTCTCCTCTTCTTTGCGTCTCTTCGCTGGAACGGCGTCTGGATCTGAAAAACATTTTACTGTGAGCTGATGGGAGGAGGCGGGGCTAAATTATCCACTGATGACTCACTTTCCCACAACTAAAACTCAACGACTTCTCATTTGGTCTTTGTCTTTTAAATTTTAAAACAATTCTTAAAGCTAGAAGTTCCAATCCATCCATTGTTTCCCCCTTTATCGGCGACCGGGTCACGATGGCAGCAGCCTAAGCAAAGACGCTCAGACTTCCTGATCCAGACTCTCCTCAGAGCTCCTTCCGGGTAACTGAGCTCAGTTATAGACAGAAGATGTTAAAGTTTAATAAAAAATTCTGGTAAAAATGATAAAAGAGGAACATGAGAAGAAACAATTTTTTAATCAATTTACTTTAAGAGTTGTGATGCTATCGGCAACCTTGGCTGCTCAGTGGAGCAGTAGCACTGCTGCCTTAAAGCAAGAAGGTTCTTGGTTCGATTCCCGGCCCGAGGTCTTGTGCATGGAGTTTGCAAGTTCTCCCTGAGCATGCGTGGGTTCTCTCCGGGTACTACGCCTTCCTCCCACAGTCGAAAAACATGACTGTTAGGTTAATTGGCTTCTTTACAATCTCCTTAGTGTGTGTGTGAATGGTTGTTTGTCTCTGTGTGTCTGTGTGTTGCACAGACGCTGTGATGGACTGACGACCTGTCCAGGGTGAACCCCGCCTCTCGCCAGCTGGAGATAGAAACCAGCATCCCTCATGACCCCAGCAGGGATAAACGTAATGGAAAATGGATGGAATGGAATTTAGAAACCATAAATATGAAACTGTCTGATGCCTTTCTTTCATTTTATTCATTAAAATGTAGAGAATGTTCCAGCAGAATTTTCTCTGCGGGAGCTTATGCTAAAAAAAAAAAAAAAAAGCCAACAACTTTAGCACCTGATCAATAACCTGTTTTCCTAATCAATGAATGTTTTCTGTAAAAAAAGTACAGTAGTAGCCATTCAAAATTTCTCCACTTTCCTTGGCTGGTCCCCTTCAATTCCTTATTATTATTATTTTGTAATAAAATAATCTTCCTGTCATGATTTGTGAACATTAAGATCTAAAGAGAAGCATCATCTCCTGCCATTCGGCCGGCGTTTGACTTCTGAAGGGAATGGCTGCTACTGCAGCTGTTCTGTTTATGTAAACTCTGTCTGGTTTCTCCATCTTCCTGTTTATTCAGTCATTCATGGATGTTTCCTTCACCTGAATCTGCTGCAGGTTTTTATAAACGAGTCTCACTTTTCGTAAACATAACCGAACCAAGCGGGTTGTTACTGGTGTGAAATGTACCTGACTCGGCTTCGTTTATGGGAATGGGCGGGTAGAAGCGCAGGAAGGTGGTCTTGCTGTTGTCCGGGTTGGTTTTGGTGCAGCGCATGACGTGTGCAAAGGAAAGCTGGCGGTGCTGCTCCACCGTGGTGAAGCCGAAGTACTTGCAGCAGAAGAAGAGCAGAGTGTTGAGGAGGACGATGGGGGAGTACGCCCCCAGCTGTTTGCACCCCCACAGGAACTCCTCCTCCACCCGGGAATGGATGTATCCTGTGGAGGAAACGGGAACGGTGAGGAACCCCCCCTGATGATTCCCTACCAACTGTGACTGTAGCGGCTAACGGTCAGCTCACCTCGGCGGGTGACGGTGGGTTTGAAACTCTTCAGCATGTTGGTGAAATCTGAGGAGAACTTGCAGTAGAATCGATCCATGAAGATGTTTTCCACACGGCCATTTTCAAACAGATACTACAGATAAAAACACAAACAGAAAAAATAAGTTTCTGTAAAAGTAAAACATTTAAATTCACATCAATTAGAATCATTAAAGTGTTGGACGAGGTTCTGACATGGAGAAACTGAACTACAGTTCAGACTAGAGCTGCAACTAAACATCTGTAGATTAATTTTATTATTTCAATAATTATAATAGTAATCGGATATCGAAAGGTTCTTTAGAGAAGATTCTTTTACAGAATTAAACCAATTAAACTAAATCTTTTTTCACTTGAGGAGCTCTGGATAGTATGGAAGAGGATTAGGGCCACTGAAAAAAAAAAAGTTAACTGATTTTTACATTTTATTTCAGTTTAAAATGGGAAAAAATACAGAATTCTTACTTTTTTTTTCAAAATTCTAACTTTTTTTTCCTCAGAATTCTGACTTTTTTTTTTCAAAATTCTGACTTTTTTTTTATCAGAATTCTGACTTTTTTTAATCAGAATTCTGACTTTCTTTTCCTCAAAATTCTGACTTTTTTTTCAGCATTCTGACTATTTTTTAATCAGAATTCTGACTTTCCCATATTAAACTGAAAGAAAATTTTAAAAAATCAGTTAACTTTTATTTATTTTTTTCAGTGGCCCTAATCCTCTTCCGTAGGATAGAGCATATTGACAGACAAAATTTTTTATTTTTTTTTTATCTGAAATATAGAATATGTAATAAACATATCTAAATATGTATCTTTTTCATTTTACGTAATTTTATTTTTTTATTAAGTTTTACAGGAACACTTATGGTTGAAGTGAATAAAAAAAAAAAAAAAGGAAAAAAAAAAAAAATAAATACTTACTGCTCTAAGTGGGTCGTTCAATTACTAAGATAGTTGACGATTATTGAAATTATCGGATTAATTGTATCCGCCCTTGATTAGAGCAATTAAAGTATTTTTTTTTTTATTTACCCAGTTATAATAAATCTTACATGGCCTTTATTATAAACACTACATTCAGTCATTCAATCAATCACGCACTGATGGTGGTGAGTTACATTGTAGCCTAAGATGCCCTGGGGCTCAGTGAATGTCCACGCCGCCGGTCACCATGACGCTGAAAGCCCGCGCCGTGCCTAAACCGACACATCGGAAGCAGGTTTTCATTTTTAAAAACAATTGACCCCAGTTACATTTAAACTCCTGCATCTGAT
>NW_015152314.1:52569-55826 GCF_000732505.1 Cyprinodon variegatus
AACCAGTGAAAACGAAGTCTGGTAACACAACCAACTAGTTTTATCATCTCAGCCGCTCACACCCGCAGGAGTATGCGCTGCGTAGGCCCCGGCGCGGCTCTGCATCGTCCTCCGAGGAATCTTCGGGAATTTTAATAACATAACTCGGGTCTCTTAAGTTATTTTTCTTTAAAACAATTCTGTTATGGTTAAAAAAAGATTTAATTGGAAGTCTGTGTTTGTGTTCTTTATTGAAATTAAATCATTTAGCAATATCATAAAATGTCCAGGCAGAACTTTTCAATAATTATCGATGTCGATCAATATGCATTTTTTTCTTTTTATCGATAAGCTTTTATCTAATTCACGATTTAATTCAGGTGTGATGGACCAGAGATGTAAACAATCAACTTATGATTTATTGTTGGTAAACAGTTTGATTAAATTGGTTCCATCTTATTTGTTGTGATGTTACGGTCGTCCACTAGAGGGCGTAGATCCTCAGTGTTAAATTAAGCCTAACTGCTCTTCCCAAGAGAATTAATACCAGAGCGGAGGTTTGTCTAAAAAACTTCAGTAAGAAGATTTTTCTAAACAGCAGTACCAAGGATGCGGGCCAGCTGAAGGCCGTTACCAAGGCAACAGCTCATCAGAACCCCTGGCTGGAGACCGAACCAAGATCCTGTCCAGAATAAACTGTTCAGTAGGAGCCATGTTGTACCTGCTGGATCCCGAGGCAGAGGTAGAACAGGCTGTCGGGGGAGTACGGCTCCCCGTTGGGTCGTTTCACCTCAGTGATGAAGCAACACAGACCGTAGCTGAGTTCGGCTGTGGTGCAGCGGAGAATATCCTCCTTCAGCTCCAGAGGGCGCGCTGAGGACGAGTCCGATGGAATCAGGGCACAGAAACAAAACAACTCAGTGTTTAAAAAAAAAAAAAGCGGCGTCTGGTTAAACTTACAGCCGAAGCGACGCTGCTCCAGGTTGGGCTGAGTCTGCCGCCACTGGATCCAACGCTTCCACGCGTCGATACCGTACTCGCTCTTTAGCTTCAGGATTTCTGCAGAAATGGGTTTCTTGGACGAGGTTCTAGGAGGACTCTCTTCAGCGGCTTTAGACGACCGCTGCGATTTACGACCCTGAAAGTAGGAGAGCGGAGAAACATGAGGCTGCGTCTGTTGCTGCGATAGAAGCTGAGCAGACGGCGTTCCTCTCTTACCCTCTTGTCTCTGGCTTTTCTCTGAGCTTGCCTCCGTTTCGGCACAGGCGCGGGACTCGGGGATTTGTTGCAGTGCTCTCTCAGCCGGGCCATCCGCTCCAGGGTTTCTAAATAAAACAACTCGGATCATCAGAGGGAGGAACTCCAGCTCTGAGAAGGGTCCGGATCCGTGTTATAATCTCACCGATGGAGAAATCAGCTTCGATGTCCATCGGAGGCGGGCCCGGTGGCGGCAACGGTTCCGATTCTGGTTCAGAAGGCGAAACAGCGGGGACGTCCATAACTGGGTTCAGCTTCTCAGAGCCGAGCTGCCGGCCGGGGAGCTTCAGGGCGCCGTCGGAGGACGTTTCCTCCCAGTTGTTCAGGAAACTGGCCAAGTCGTCCGTATCCAGATCGTCGCTGTAGTTACTGATGTGATCTGAGGAGTAAAGATGAAAGCAGCGTCTCGTCACTTCGTTCTGCATCACGACACTTTGCTTCCAAACAAAGTTAATACGCATGGAGGAGCCGCAAAAACCCACCAAAGGTTTCAGAAACGGTTCAATACGTTTAAGTATTGCTGTGCCCCCCCTCTGCCACCTGTTGCTGTGCCTCTTCACTATTTTTTTTATAAAGAGGATGAAAACCAGGTAAGGAAACTAGGATGGCTTTTATGAGGGAAATGTTCAGCAGCTGATTGATATCTCCACTAATTATACTTTTACCGGGAACCTTTTTCTATGTCTGCTTCTGTCTCCTTGAACCCCAGTGGGCCTCAGCAGATGGCCGCTCACACTGAGCCTGGTTCTGCTGGAGGTTTCTTCCTGTTCAAAGGGAGTTTTTCCTCTCCACTGTCGCTACAAGCATGCTTAGTGTGAGGGATTGCTGAAGAGTCAATGAGTCGATGCAATCAGCTGGTTTTCCTTAGATAGAAAACTTGGAATCAATCTGACTGGATGATCTGGTGAACTGGAAAGTGACCCGAGATGACATGATGTGAATTGGAGCTATAGAAATAAACTGAATTAAATAGAATTTCCGGTGCAGTCTGTTCCCGATCTGCACCGGAAATGGGATCCTACGCTATTTCCGGGAGCTAACCTTTTCGGCTTTGTATCCAAACATAAAACTAGTCTTAGTTTTAATGTTTTACTTTCGTGTTCACCTTATGGTATAATCTAAAGAAACAACTAAAATGCAAATAAACATGGTTTAATCCTATTTTGCAGGACTGCTCTGATCATATCCGATGATGACATCAGAGAAGCAGTTTATGACATGTTGTGAATTGGAGCTATAGAAATAAACTGAATAGAATTGAAAAGAGAGCTGAGCAAAACAGAGACCAATTTTTTGCAAACTGAAAACTATTTCTAAAAGAACTATTTCAATAAATCTGTTAAAAAAAAAAACAAATATAAATAATAAATGAGCTCCTGTTTGTTTTTTAAACGTATTATTAAATTAAGCTGGAAGCAACCCAGGGTTTATACAGGAAGGAGTAACTCTAATTTAATGCGTTTTTATGCTCTTAGAAATAATAATTTAATGCAATCAAAAAGTACTCATGACTCTCATATATACACGGCAAAATCTTTCGTCACCTTTTCTGTGGAGAGGCCACAGCCATGTCCTGAATTTCTCACTTTCCAGCTACTTCTGTTTAAATTAGCATTTTCCTATTCTCTTGCTTTTTCTGCGCCTTGAACTTTTCTGAAAATACGGCTTAACGATCAACCGGAAGCAGTTCCACGCAAATATATCAAAATATATCTGACAACATTTTTTTTTTTTTTTACTTTTTTTTCCACATACATAATCCAAACTGCAAGTAGCATAATAATAAAAACGAACATATTCTGTCGGCAGGTTTCATTTTAAGTTAATGTAGGCGTTAAACTGTTTCAGAGGAGCGATCATAGCGCTCTGCTTCAGCAGTGCTGTGTCTGACTCCCTGCCAGCTCCCAGATCAGCTGCTCTGATTGGTTGATGTGGCGCGTGCAGCAGCTAAAGTTAAATTTTTCCTAATCTAGCATCTGCTGCTGTCGCGGCTCGTTGCGCACCTCAGATGCTCATGATGC
>NW_015152314.1:57538-58428 GCF_000732505.1 Cyprinodon variegatus
CACTTTACGCTTCCTTGCTTCCATCAGGTGTCTGAGATGCCAACAGATTGGAAAATGTGGGCTTTAATGAGAAACTGCCTCCAGGCAGACATCGTCACTTAAAGTAGGATTTAGTTTTTTACCAGCTTCAATTTCTTGTAAAATTAGTAACTTTATAAACTGCAGAAACATCAATTCTGGAGCATTAGAAACTGAAAATTTGCTGCAAAAGATAAAAATTCAGGTCCAGCTGCACATCTGGCTTAATCACATCAGGGGTTTAACATCTGGCCACACACAAAAAAAAAAATAGTTGAAGGTTTGAAATAAATCTTTTACGATTTGTTCTTTATTTTGTGATATTTGTGACATTTTACTTTAAGGGGAACTAAATATAACCGGCTGTTAAAACCCTAAAGAGCTTCTTACCGTCCGGAGCAGGAGCCTCTTTACTTTCTGCCTCCTTCCCCGATGCTTTTTCTTTCCTCGTCTCCGGCTTGTCGTTCTTTTCCTCGTCTCCTTCTGCCACCATCTCAGCCATCAGGATGAGCTCCGCCTCGTACGGATCCGACGGGATCTTTTGCTTGATTTCCTGGATGGTTTCCACGATGCGCTCGGCGCTGTTCATCGTCACTGGCAGGAACATCGGCACAGGCAGCTGTGACGGACGGAAATGAGAAAAGCTTTAAGATCGTCCAATGGGTGATCAGACACAAACATCCCAGAATACCGGTGGATTAATAAGCAGAGACTGACGTACGGGTAAAGGCACGGTCAGAGGTTTGGGAGCGAACTGGCTGTACATGCTCATGGGAACAGGAACGTAAACTGGAACTGGAACCGGAAGCACAATGACTCTAGGAAGCATGTCATCTAGAGAAAAAAAGAAATGGTTTAAGTCTTTACATTTG
>NW_015152314.1:60704-65085 GCF_000732505.1 Cyprinodon variegatus
GGCACATTAATCGATAAAAGAAAGGTTAGTTGCAGCCCTAGTTTAATGGTCGCCTGTGTTTACCCGTCTGCGCCTCCACGCTGACCGTCTGTGTTTTGCAGGAAACTCCCTTGTTCTGCACCAGAGGTTTACACAGCAGAGCTTTGTTCTTCAGTAACTTTGGAGCCGAAGCGGCAGGAGGAGGAGGAGCAGCGGGCTGGGCTTTGGGCGAGTCCGTCTGGACGCTGATCTACACGAAACAGAAACGCCACAACTCAAAACTGCTCCAGAAACTAAAACAACAAACTTCATTTTAAGCTTTGTAGCCGTTTCCGTTTCTGCTGTTTGGGTTTGTTGGCTTACGTTTCCAGAAGTCCTTGACTTTAACCTGGAGCCTGTTGGAGACAAAATAAAAACATTTAATGAAAGAAGAAAAATAAAGACTGGCGAATCTTTCTCTGTGCTTCTGTACTTGGCTGGGCTGTTTTATCTGCCGATTTGGATTTTCCAGCTGACTGGTCAGCGAGGGACATGACGCTGGCGATGACGGGGGTGGCCTCACCTGTAGCTACAGGAGACAAGAAGCACAGTCAGTCAGAACCGAGTCAAGTAGTTAAAAGTCCTTCCAGCTCCAGTTTTCTTCTCCTCGTGGTCAAAGATTAAGACCTTATTTAATTCTCATTTTAAAAGTTAGTCGGTCCTTTCTGCACATTTACCTCTAACCCTTAAAACTAGATGACATAAACCCCATTTACACGACCCTCTGAAACCGAGCTTGGCTCCTTCCAACTGTTTACACACCACGCTAGCACGGCTTCTCGCCTCCTAGTGGCGATCTACGGTACTACTGCTCCTTAAAGGTAAACAAGCAAACCGACATGGCGTCACACATAATATTCTGGAAGTTTGTGGAGAGTCAGGCGAAGAAGGCAGCCTTCAGTGAATTTACTTGACAGAGTCGGCTTTTGGGAAGTGGAAACAACAAACGTTAGTCTAATCAGGGCTTCCAGACGCAGGAAACAACAACATATGTTGAGGTTCATCACACTGCTGAGCAGAATCACCACTAGGAACGGTAGGGAGGCTAGGATTTTTATGAATGTCTGAAATATTATGATTTCGGAGGCTGACTTTAAGGAGATGACGCGGTCTGCTCATGCTAGGGTGGCCAGATGTCCGGCTTTAGGGCGGACAGTCCGGATTTTTGTTATCCGGCTCTTTGTTATACGAGAGCCGAACCAGAACTGATCCAGAACGGTCTGGTTCAGTTCTGCGTACCATTTACACTCAATAGTTATCTCTGTTACCGTGCTCGGACCGATTTGGGCACGGTTTAAAAAGGGAGGTGTAAATGGGTCTATAAAGACGTTAATTGTCATGTAATGAAAGCTCTCTTGTCTCTGCAGGTTTTCCTTCCTTTGAGCTGCTGCTGCTCTTTAATCCTCCATCTGATGTTTGCCAGAGGAATCAAACGTGTATCAATGTAAGGTGATTCCTGAGGTACATGGACGCCCAGAAGGCATCATGAAATTAATAAATGCATCATTAAAATAGTGACAATTCATTATACAATCAGAAAATATAGCATTAAATTATAGAATCCATCAATTAATATACATTTTAAATGATAAAAATCAAATAATTCCATGTCCTTCTAGGGAAAATCAATTCATTTAAAAACCGATATAATAACTTATTTTATATTTTGGGGGTTGGGAGTCTCTGGGGTCACAGGTTGAAATGTTTGGGAAGAGCTGATCTTCGAGAAAACAAAGACAGGATCAGCATCTTCAAGCCGTCTCTTTAGGAAAATAGGGGGGGTTCAAAATGTGACAGAGAATTCAAAATCATAGGAATCGATAAACGCTGACGGTGAAGCTTCTTTCATCCCAGTAAACAGTTTTCTCTGTGATTCGCAGCGATTTTAAAGAACCGATCGTTGGTATTTCCAACCAGCAGGTTGATCAGCATCGGTTCATATTCAGAGCAAATGTTTAAGCTTTTCTAAACATGAATTTAAAACTGTAACACAGGTGGGCTGAATGGGATTTTGTTTTCTTTTTTTTGTAGGGAATGTTTTTACTATATTTGATTCTATATCTATCTTTGTTGGATAATTATGTATTTTTGGTGTTTACAAACTGTTTGTTTAAAAGGAAAACTCAATAAAAAGACAGTGATAAAAAAAAAACTAACACAGAATTAAATAGTTATTCAATAAGTGAAATAATGATTCACTATGTGCTAAAAAACAAACAAAAAACACACAAAACTATTCAGAATATTTTTAATATTTCATTGTAAAATATTTCAGATTTTTTTAACTATCACTGGATCAAAGATGTTTCCAAACGTTTCAGCTTGTGACCAACGGGTGATGCAGACTGAAGACGCCCTTAAAATGCAGTCATAAAGACATTTATTAATAAATATAGATGGTTTAGTTATGCAATTTAATGACATTTCATATTTTCATAATGGTAAATGCAATTTTTAATATTTACTGGGGAATTTAATTCTTAATTTGTGCATTTTTTTTATCCAATAGTACACATGCATTATGTGAATAACTGTTACATTTAATTACTTCATGGCTTAATGCTGCAGTTTGGCCCTCTATATAGCCCACCCCCCCCCAACCTGCTCAACTTGGTTTGTCCCGACCCACAGGGGGGCCTCGTCCCCATGTTTGGCACCTCAAAATTATGAAAAAAATAAATAAAATGAAAATACAAATCCAACCAACCACAAACATCAAATTTAGTCCCGCCCACTAATCCTGATTTGCCAGGTGGACTAGTGCATCTGAGATCGTGAGGTAATTAAAATTAAAAATATCCAAATATTCTTCTATTATTGAAGACATGTAATGATTTTCTTTTCATTTTTTATCAGATAAGCCAAAATATGAAGGATAATTTCCATAATTTTAGAGGTTCTAGTCTTTTATAACAGAAAAATTTAAAACAATTCGTTCCTTTATATTCTATTAATTGTTGATTTTATGTATACACATGCATATTTTTATCCTGTGCGGGCAGTGCTTTTATTTTATTTTATTTACTTTTATTTATTTTATATATTTGACCTTTTTTGTGCAGCACTTTGGAAACCTTGTGTTTATTGAAATCGTGCTATATAAATAAAGTGGATTGGATTATTTAATATGTTTTTAGCGCGTCTTTTTTCTTCATATAAAAATGAATGATTGTTTAAAAAAAAATAGTCAAAACATTGATGAAAACCAGAAATTTTGTATCTAGCATCTAAATTTTGTTTTTAGCATACAAAAAGATAAAAGGTTGTGTTCAGGAGATGTGGAATAACAGAAACTGATTCGGACCTTTCGGGACCTCCCCCTGAGTGGCCGCCTTATCGCAGCAGAACCTCAGCAGACAGCTGATGCCACAGAAATGTTTGACCTCTCCCAGCAAAGGAAGACTCTGCTTCAGCTTCCCTTTACGCCCGCAGCTGTCGCACTTTGCTACCTGAGGAAGAGGAGAGATGAAGCTTCATCGTCGCTGCGAAGCAGAGAACAGATTGGAAGCGAGTGGAGAACCGCTGGCTTACATGACAGAACAGCATGGTGTATTTGGACCTGCACTCCTCGGAGCAGAACTCCTCGATGGAGCCTCCGTACTGCGCCGTCACCAGCTTCTTGGAGGCACAGTGGCAGTAAACGCAGGAGTTGCAGTGTTTCCCCCAGTTTTTACTCAGCTCGTGTCTGAAGAGGAGCTTACAGCCTGGAAAGGAGAACAAACAGCCGGTCAGATTCAGGACTTTCTAGGATATTTACTGGATTCACACACGTTTCATTTCAAAATAAATGTAACTAATTGTTTTAAACTTTGTTGGTATTTGACCAGTGAGTAACCAGGTCTCATTTGTCATCATTTTATTTCCAAACTGGGAGCAGAACTGCTTTAAACACCAGAGACTGGAGCATCTTAGTCCACATATTCTTTATAAAACATTCTGTAATTTGTGTTTCCTATATTTCATGAGTGAGAATGAATGAATGAAATATTTGTGTTGGAATGATTGTGTATAAGATACTTTATGTTTGTTCTTATGATGTATAATGTGTGACATATTACTGTTCCAGAGAGGTGTTGCACAAGCAGTAGGGGTCAACTCTCAGGAAGTTTTGTTTAAGTTTAACGAAACCAGGAGGTTCTCGGACCATTTGACCGCAAGACATTTAAATGCAAATTGACCTGTTCACTGAGGCTGCAAATTGAATTGTATTTGTTGTTTCCTATTCCTTTAGCGCAACCTCAGCTTGTGTAACTAGGTAACCCCCCTCTAACTTTAATAAATAGCGAGAAGAAAGCTGAAGACCGGCAGAGTGGGGTGGAGATTTGTAAACTCTGCAGTCTCTTCCTAGCCTCGTGAGACCATC
>NW_015152314.1:65881-67994 GCF_000732505.1 Cyprinodon variegatus
CATGTATGCATGTATGATGTTTTAGGTGCTTAGACCTGACAATTTGACAACCGACAACATCAATGAATCAACCAAATGCACACAGAAGAGATTGTTCCACATCAAACCAAATTCACCTCAACATTAATAGAAACAAAACCCTCCACCAAATAAAAGGTCGGTATACAGTACAGACCAAAAGTTTGGATACAGCTTCCCATTCAAAGAGTTTTCGTTATTTGCATGACTATGAAAATTGTAGATTCACACTGAAATCATCAAAACTATGAATTAACACGGATGGAATTATTTACTTAACAAAAAAAGTGTGAAACAACTGAAAATATGTCCTTTTGCTTTGATTACTGCTTCGCAGACTCTTCCATTATACAGTAGCTGTAAGTTAGAAACACGTTCAGCGCTCGTCTGGAATACGTCAATATGCTTTGGAGATACGTTCTTGATAAATTACACACAAGTACTCATAGTTTATGGATAAGTTAGACGCCACGTCTTATGAGTAACTTACACTTAACGCATGCCAATGATCAGATAACTTACCTGTTACTTATGCCCCACACGTGGGATACGTTTTAGCGTGCTCATAACTTTTACAAAACATACCTATAGCTTATCTGACGTATGCCAGTGTTTCGGCCAGATTTTTTGTAATTCTGGCATATATGGTTTAAATGGTTCAGGTGGCTTATAGAGGCTTAAACAAAAGGCTCTGTGGGGCGCGGCGCCTACCGTCGCTGCAGAAGTAGCAGTCTTTGTTGTTGATTCTCTTGGCCTCTCTGGTGATCTTTTCGATCTTGCAGTATTCACACAGACTCATCACAGCGTTGGCTTTCTTGTACTCCATCGAACAGTCAGAACTACACAAGAAAACTATCTTGTCCTGCAAAAAACAGACAAATCAGAGTGAAAAACATACTGCGGGCTTTATCGCCATCTTCTGCAGCTCGGGGGTTAAACCTCAGATGCTGGTTCATCCACCCCGCCATGCTAACCTACCTGTATCTGGATGATCTCAGGCTTAGACGTGATGACTTGGCTGCACTGGAAGCAGTTGAGCTTCATGGCATCGACCAGCTGTGTTGGAGTGGCGATCTTGGACTGGGAGGACCCGACCGGTAGCTTGGTGAAAGCATTCACCTGCGTCTGATTCTTCTTGAACTTGTCCTGTGAGGAGAAACAACGCAGTTCTGGGTATTACAGCCCGAACGAAGCTCTACACACCTCTATTGCAGGTGGTGTGTGCCGTGGCATCTCTACCTGGAAAGTCATGACGCACGGCATGCTGCAGAAGTTCCTGATGGAGGTATCTGACATGGCCAGGTGA
Organism: Cyprinodon variegatus; assembly: GCF_000732505.1. Lineage (NCBI taxonomy): Eukaryota > Metazoa > Chordata > Actinopteri > Cyprinodontiformes > Cyprinodontidae > Cyprinodon > Cyprinodon variegatus. Next base: position 67,206 of record NW_015152314.1, read on the forward strand.
TACGAAGGTACTGTGTTCTTACCACAGTTATCACAGTTCAACCGAGCTCCTGCAGAGGCAAAGAACAGGAAACAATAAAAAAAACCTCCCTAAAAATTAAGCTTCACTCCATTGCTCAGTCAGGACCACACAGGGGAGATGCAACGTAATGTCAGACACTCCAGAGGGACGACTTTGTTCAAACTTCAATAGAAAGAAAAGGATGTCAATGAAAGACCAAACAGAACAAGCTGTCTGCATCTTTCTGTGATTCCGGGAAAGACTCTGATGCTACGTTCAGACCGCAAGCGAGCTGGAAGCAGCCAAAATGCTTTACTGGTCAGACGTCCAGTAAAGTGAGTCCAGATGATTCTGATGTTTCTGCTGCTCCTGTGTTCAATGGCAGAGAGCGGCTTTGCTCTATTTTCTGTGATCAGTGAGTAAAAAGGCGTTTTAATATGTTTTTAAGTGAGAAAGTCCACCTGAAAACTTCATCTGTGTCTGACTATCGGGACATACTGAACGAGCACAATGACGAAATCAGTGGCAGAGCTACTGAGGGAGGCTGCTGCTGCTGCTTTAGAGCAAATGTCCGATGTGTTTTCTCTTTGATTATGGCATAAATTGTGCTAGCCTGACGTAGTCCTACTCAATTCTAGTCAGAATATGAGTCTGATACTGCTCCATAGAGCTGTGGTTATGGGGCGTGTTTTGAACGAACCAGGAAAAAAAATGCCTCTGCACTCAATTGGATAGACCTACAACCAATAAGAGCAACGGAGTGAGTGACGTATGTTAAGCCACGCATAG
>NW_015152314.1:68739-75969 GCF_000732505.1 Cyprinodon variegatus
AATCTCAAATGTCTTTTTCTTTTTCATTTTAATTAAGTAAAAGGATGAGAAGTGTTGAAGAAGAAAATGCAAATGCAAACAGGATTATTGATTACTAATTTCATTTATGAGTCAAACAATGCAGCTACATTCTTTAAATGTGAAATATGCTAACAATTTGCTTCCATAGGTCGCCTCTTGGGGAACTTCCACTGCTGTTTGCGGCGGCGGAAGGCGTTTTTCCACGTACGTAATCCAAACTGTAGGCACCAGAATAATAAAAGCAAACATATTTTTCCGTCAGGTTTAAACATTTTAAGTTAATTTAGGCCTTGAGGAGTGCGTCCCACGTATCCGATGCTCAGGAGCTCATGACGCGCTGCTTCAGCTACTCAGACGTTCTGCTCCTGCTGTTCAAAATACGCTGCAGGACCATTTGCTGCGCCTTGATGCACGTTAACTTTTGCTTGTAAACTAGCAGCTTCTGCCTCCTCTAGCGAGTGCGGTCTGAACGTAGCATGAAAGCCGAGGATGAATTAAATTCCTAATGTCTCTACATGTTAAACCAGGAGGAGAAAATCCTTCAAATTTACTAAATTGTGGGGTTTTTTTTTTATCAGTTAGTGATATTTAAATCTAAAGGGAATAAAGCTGATGAAGACTCTCAGTCATCCAGGTCATAGTCATTCCATAAAAGTTTAAAAAACAATCCACTGGACTTGGTTTCCAAGATTTGAAGACATTTCGCTAACTCTCCAGAAAGCTTTCTCAATCTTCTATCTCTAATTTCAATTTTCTAAAAATTTCTTAAAGGGAATAAAAGCTTAATATTAAAACTCCACGTCTAAATAATCTATAAAAGCTTCAGCTTTTGAAATGAGGGAAAATTAATGTTTAACTTTTATATAAAATTCTAATTTTATGGGTAATTTGGACCCTCTGTGGATCACAGAAAATAAACTCCTCCTAGTTTTTGTGCTTATAAATCTAGGTGAAGCTCTACACTGCAAAAACGATCTAGAAATAAGTAAAATTTTCTTAAATTAAGTGTATTTACCCTTAATTTCAGTAGGTAAACAAGACGATCTGCCAATGGAATGAGTGTTTTTACTCTTAAAATAAAATAATTAGATAATATGCACTTAAATTAAGACAATGCAAATGTTTTTCTTATTTTAAATGTAAATTGTCTTGTTCCATTGGCAAAATGTCTCACTTACCTCCTCAATTCAAGACAAAATGCACCTTTTTTAAGAAAAAATTACTTTAAATAAAAAAATTTTGCAGTGTATGTCCCTTCACGACGAGGACAAGCAGATAAAATAAGTCATAAAAAGGAAGCATTGCTGCCGTACCTGAAGAACTGACGCTCTGGACCTTAAAGGCCATCAAACAGCTGTTGCTGCAGAACATGTTCACGGACTCGTCGCTGTTTTTGTTGCTGGTCATCTGGTGGAGCATCTGCGGAGTGCGGCACATGGTGCACTGCAAAATCACCTTTGTTTTCTGGCAGGGAATCAAAGAAGGAGGAAGTTAGATGTTTTTGAAGTTTCTGATCATCTTCTGGGAAGTTTCATCAGTTAAAGGAGGCAGACGTCACTGAGCAGATCATCATTAAAGCTTTCAGGTACCTCCTTATATTTGGCCAAACAGTCCATGTTGCACAGTGTTTTGCTGCTATCGTCTAGCTTCAGCATGACGGGTTTGCTCTGGCAGTACGAGCCACAGTTGGCGCAGCCGGCCATGGTCAGGTTGTTGAGGGTGCGGAAACGGTTGAAGCAGGAGTCGCTGCACATCTTGTGAATGGTGCCCCTCAGTATCACCTCGTGTTTGCTCTGCAGAGAGTCGGGAGAAACGTTTACCAGTGATCGCTGGGTGAACAGAGGCCGGCGATGGTTCTGTGAGCTGCAGCTGAACTCACGGTGCTGAATCTGGAGCACATGCTGCAGAGCGACTGGGTCTGCGGGGTTTTTGGCGGTGCATCTGCGGGGCGGAGGCTGAGCCCCTGTTTCTTGTAGTTGAAGGAGTTCATGCAGCTCTGGCCACAGAACTCCTTCATGGTTCCGTTGGTGTCTGAAGCTAGAACCACATCCTGAGGCCGAGTGATCGACCTAAAGAAAAAAGCCAAGTCAGGGTTAGCTGAGGAGGAGTAGCTCACTAAGTAGATTCAAGCTGGAGTGCTGAGTCATGGTTACTTTTGGCAGTTGTTACAGAGCTTCGATCCTCCTTTGGATGGAAGCGACGAAGTGAGGCAGGCGGTGGAGCAGAACAGCGCCGGGGAGCCCTTCCTCTGGAAAGCCGTCTGTCCTTTAAGCAGGTTCTTCCTGCAGTTGGAGCAGGACATGTGGACGGATGACGGGCTGATGCAGGGACGCGTGTCTCCAGAGGGAGTCACAGAGTACACCGAACCGATCCTCAGGTCATCCTGTCAAAAAGAAGAATGACTGGATTAATGGAGGACTAGAGTAAAGTTTTAAGCCAGGAGGCTGGTCTTCAGGTCAGAGGAGAATTAGCCAACAGTTACTACACTTTGTGATGTGAATGTTGTCCACGCCGATATTCATGTTCATACAAAAAAATCAGCAAATGTCAGCGGGTGAAGAAAAACAAAAAAAGCCTGAGGAAATCTGTTCCTCTGCAAAAAAATTATAGGTTTGCTGCCTTTAAGAGATGTGGACCATGAGGAGTAGGGGTGTAAATCACATCCATCATGGCGATTCGATTCAGTATCGATTTCCTGACCCAACGATTCGATTATTTTCGATACTCAAGAATACACCACGATACGATTCGATTATTTATTTTTTTTTACCTTACAGGCTAGACAATGTTTCAAATTTGAAATAAATCAATGAAAGCTGTAATATCGTTACGCATTTTATTTTTTTTAGAAACAACAGCAAATAACAGAAGTAGAAAAGTGTTGGACGCCACACAATCCATTGCTAACGTCTGTGACCTGAAGTAACCCTTCCCTTTTTACACTGAATTTAGACGCAGATTTTAAGACGGTGAAATAGAGCCAGTTGAATCTCAGGAGGCTGAAAATATTGAGTTTGAATTTTGAAAGGTTGAATTTTTTTATATGCAGATATTTTTAACACTGAAAAATTAAATAACATTTTAACTGTGTAGAAATAATGACAATGAAATCAGTGCAATGAGTGCAATGCAATACCTCGGCTCCAGACGTCCCGCCCCTCCACAGACGCTCCGCTGCTCCTCTCCCTAATTGTAGCTGACCGCAGACAGGAGGCCAGCTTGTTTTGTTTTTATGACCGAAATTGCGTAAAACGACTCGTGAAGTTTGCCCGCTAGAAGAGCGAGGTGCGCGAGAACGCTGTGACCCTTTTCCCTCCTCGATCTCCGCTCTTTTTGGCCCTCATGTCCCTCTGTCGTCGGACTAAACTCGCCCCCACTTCCTCGCCGCCTCCGCCGTATCTAGACCCACAGCGTGTAGCACAGACCACGCTTCAATATTGAGCATAAATCAAAAATGTCTGCATCAAGCTCACTGCAACACACNTAAGACAATGCAAATGTTTTTCTTATTTTAAATGTAAATTGTCTTGTTCCATTGGCAAAATGTCTCACTTACCTCCTCAATTCAAGACAAAATGCACCTTTTTTAAGAAAAAATTACTTTAAATAAAAAAATTTTGCAGTGTATGTCCCTTCACGACGAGGACAAGCAGATAAAATAAGTCATAAAAAGGAAGCATTGCTGCCGTACCTGAAGAACTGACGCTCTGGACCTTAAAGGCCATCAAACAGCTGTTGCTGCAGAACATGTTCACGGACTCGTCGCTGTTTTTGTTGCTGGTCATCTGGTGGAGCATCTGCGGAGTGCGGCACATGGTGCACTGCAAAATCACCTTTGTTTTCTGGCAGGGAATCAAAGAAGGAGGAAGTTAGATGTTTTTGAAGTTTCTGATCATCTTCTGGGAAGTTTCATCAGTTAAAGGAGGCAGACGTCACTGAGCAGATCATCATTAAAGCTTTCAGGTACCTCCTTATATTTGGCCAAACAGTCCATGTTGCACAGTGTTTTGCTGCTATCGTCTAGCTTCAGCATGACGGGTTTGCTCTGGCAGTACGAGCCACAGTTGGCGCAGCCGGCCATGGTCAGGTTGTTGAGGGTGCGGAAACGGTTGAAGCAGGAGTCGCTGCACATCTTGTGAATGGTGCCCCTCAGTATCACCTCGTGTTTGCTCTGCAGAGAGTCGGGAGAAACGTTTACCAGTGATCGCTGGGTGAACAGAGGCCGGCGATGGTTCTGTGAGCTGCAGCTGAACTCACGGTGCTGAATCTGGAGCACATGCTGCAGAGCGACTGGGTCTGCGGGGTTTTTGGCGGTGCATCTGCGGGGCGGAGGCTGAGCCCCTGTTTCTTGTAGTTGAAGGAGTTCATGCAGCTCTGGCCACAGAACTCCTTCATGGTTCCGTTGGTGTCTGAAGCTAGAACCACATCCTGAGGCCGAGTGATCGACCTAAAGAAAAAAGCCAAGTCAGGGTTAGCTGAGGAGGAGTAGCTCACTAAGTAGATTCAAGCTGGAGTGCTGAGTCATGGTTACTTTTGGCAGTTGTTACAGAGCTTCGATCCTCCTTTGGATGGAAGCGACGAAGTGAGGCAGGCGGTGGAGCAGAACAGCGCCGGGGAGCCCTTCCTCTGGAAAGCCGTCTGTCCTTTAAGCAGGTTCTTCCTGCAGTTGGAGCAGGACATGTGGACGGATGACGGGCTGATGCAGGGACGCGTGTCTCCAGAGGGAGTCACAGAGTACACCGAACCGATCCTCAGGTCATCCTGTCAAAAAGAAGAATGACTGGATTAATGGAGGACTAGAGTAAAGTTTTAAGCCAGGAGGCTGGTCTTCAGGTCAGAGGAGAATTAGCCAACAGTTACTACACTTTGTGATGTGAATGTTGTCCACGCCGATATTCATGTTCATACAAAAAAATCAGCAAATGTCAGCGGGTGAAGAAAAACAAAAAAAGCCTGAGGAAATCTGTTCCTCTGCAAAAAAATTATAGGTTTGCTGCCTTTAAGAGATGTGGACCATGAGGAGTAGGGGTGTAAATCACATCCATCATGGCGATTCGATTCAGTATCGATTTCCTGACCCAATGATTCGATTATTTTCGATACTCAAGAATACACCACGATACGATTCGATTATTTTTTTTTACCTTACAGGCTAGACAATGTTTCAAATTTGAAATAAATCAATGAAAGCTGTAATATCGTTACGCATTTTTTTTTTTAGAAACAACAGCAAATAACAGAAGTAGAAAAGTTGCACTCCATACATTCTGAAAGGCTTTGAAGCATAAAATACTGCACAAAATTAGTGCAATTAGTGCAATGCAATACCTCGGCTCCAGACGTCCCGCCCCCTCCACAGACGTTCCGCTGCTCCTCCGACAGGAGGCCGGCTTGTTTTGTTCTTATGACCGAAATTGCGGAAAACAACTCGTGAAGTTTGACCCGCTAGAACAGTGAGGTGCGTGAGAACGCTGGGAGCCTTTTCCCTCCTCGATCTCCGCTCTTTTTGGCCCTCATGTCCCTCCGTCGTCGGACTAAACCCGCCCCCACTTCCTCGCCGCCTCGGCCGTATCTAGACCCACAGCGTGTAGCACAGACCACGCTTCAATATTGAGCATAATTTAAAAATGTCTGCATCAAGCTCACTACAACACACTGCTGTAAGAGTATAACCAGGAAGCGAGGGCAAAATAGGTTTAGCGCCACCGCAGCACGGGAGGGAGAATTACATCCAGGAGCAAATGGATAAAAATAGACCGGAAAAATACACCCCTAATGAGGAGGAGAAAAAAATCTTCATCACCGGTGGATGGAGGGCAGAGCAAAAGGTGGAGGGGCGAACCCCGGAGAAAAGCATGTGACTTAAGAGAAGATAAAATGAAGCAAGATCAGGTCCAGAGAAAACAGAAGAAAAGAAAGTTGTTTGAACCACGACTGCTGATATTAATATTCTGAAGGTAAAATGTCTAACAGAGGGTCAAATAAATAAAGTGCTGGTTATTGGAAACAAAAAAAACAATAAATTAAGGTGGAGTCTCTATCCATGGTGCTGAACCTCTCATCTTTAATAAAACATCTCTAATTTGTTGTGTATGATAAACTAATTCATTGTTCATGTGAACCTACATGAAAAAAAAACTGTTTACAGGTTGAAACCACATCAATTAAATAATGTGATGTTAAATAAGTATTAGAAAATTTGTTAACCATTTTTTTTTTTTGGTTTTTCAGTGCCTTGTTTTTTTATTTCCACTTGTTCCTCCTTTTCCCCGAGGGATCCAGCTACAGCCTGTTTGTGCTACAGAAGCAGAGAATAACAAACGTTGCTTTTGGTCCAAGGACACTTGTGAAAGATAAGGAGGTTCAGGTCCAAAGGGAGGATCTGGCTTTGTTAAGGTGTGTGTTGCAAAATGCAGACTGAGGAGACAGTGTATCTTTAGAACAGATGAGCTAACCGAGGTGGTATGCTTTCTGTTCAGTCTCTCAGGATACATCCAACGATGAATCAAACAACTCCAACTCCTGTTTATTTTGATTTCTTCTCTACATCATGTAATCCAAAACATATAGAAATATTTTATTTAAATAAAATATGTAAATAATAGTTTTACAACTTTTGATGGGTCCAAAAGGTATACATATTTACTTCTGGTAATAATACCAAAGTCTACACCAAAAGATTCTGCATCAGTAGGAATAGTAGGTTAAAGTAATGCGAGACGGAGCTCAGGCGTCGCCAAATCTTTGTAGCTCATGATAGAGCTGCAAAATGGTGTGAAAATAAATCACAAGATTGTATAACAAAACAAGAAGAGTGCATTCAGAAATCACAACACTGCAATTCTTAATTAAAACAGTGCCTTTAATAACCGAGAGAGCACATTGCTCTGCTCACAGGCAAATACAGTTATTCCTGGGCTCTGATTGCAGCACAGTCGAGCAAAACACGCCCCCACCCTCCTGTTTTCTCTTGCAGAAAAATGACGTTCGCTCCGTTTAGTCGGCGTATTTGTCAGTCTGGGCTGTAACTATTCTGACGGATCTGATTGGTTAAATTTCCAACTCATATCATATCTGATGGCGGGCCCTATAAAGAAGAACCTTTGTTTGGTTCAAAACATGGAACAACAAGCAGGACTATCGTATTTTCACGACCATAAGGCGCATATAAATGTCTTTTTTTCCCTTAAAATGTGCGGCGCGCCCTAT
>NW_015152314.1:76338-78023 GCF_000732505.1 Cyprinodon variegatus
ACGGAAAGTGACTGACAGCGAAGAAGCGCAGCTGTTTAATTCAGAAACAGAGGATGATGACTTTAATGAGTTTGATTAATACTTTGTAATAAATACATGAATAAAGCACAATCATACTCAGTTTTGCTCCCGTTCTATTTTTAAATACGCAGTAGAGGTATTTAAATGTAGTAGAGGATATGTACCTGTATATAAAACCTGCACCCTATAGTCCGTCCTTATGTGCGTGTTAAATAGGTGGAAACCGGCCATTTTTTTCCTTTCTTTCATTGTATTCCATTTCATTTCTATTGTACTTTTTTATCTTTACTTATTATTTTCTATCTCATTTTTGTTATTTCCATTGGTGCTGCTTATTTAATTACTAACTACATTTATGTTTGTAAGTTCCTTATTTTTAACCGTGTGACCTGCTTTACTTGTAAGCCTAACTTGTTGTATATATTTTCAAAGTTTTGTTCTTTTTTAAGTAGCGTATAGAGCAGCAGCCTGAATGTGGGCTTGGATGTATATGTCTGTGCAAGTTGCAAAAATTAAAATAAAAATTAAGCGAAAAAAACAAAACAAAAGCTAACGGGATAAACAGGTTTTGACTATGGGTATGTTGGTCTGACCGGGTATGCTGTGCAGGTGCGTAGCCGTAGGTGGAGCAATCTACCTGGGTCAATCTGGTAGTTTGCATATTAGGAGGAGATCTAAACATGGACGTCGCTTCCAAAGATTAAGAAAAACACAAAAAGCCAGAAAACTGATGTCAAACCAGCAGGTTCGGATTTGATGCTCTATAAAACCTGGAACTCAACGCTATTGCTGACATTTTGAAATAGAAAAAGCTTCCTGGATGGGAGGCGAAACGTCTTCCAACTTGGAAACAAAGTCCAGTGGATTGTTTTTTTTTTGAGAATCCTCACCAGCAAAAAAAAACAAACAGAATAGACAGAATAAAATAAAATGTTTTTACATATTTACCAACCCTCTCCTGCATCAATGTGAAACAACCCTTTTATGATCAAGTTTAGCTGCGTTATCCCGAGCTAAGAGGGGCTAACGTTTAAAAGGCAGGAAGAATTTACTGTGGGCACCTTGGCGGGTTCATCTTTGACGCTCGCTGTAGACGTGGAGGAAATCAGCGCCTGTTCGTACTCCTCGTCCACCGGCTCGTCCTTCACTTTGGCCAAAGGAGGCGAAGGAGATGACTTCATCTCTTCAGTCATCCTCACCTGTTTCAGAAACAAAAGCAGAAACATCTGCACTGAGGCTGAGAAGGTCAAACTTCACGATTTAGAAGAAAATTATGTAAAATCTGAGAAGCGTTAGCAAGTGGAATGTGTTAGAAACGGAGGGGCTACTTACCGACTCCAATCTGGGGATTGATAACTTCACCACTTTCATCCCGTTTACCACCGATGCAGGAGAGGAGCTGTCTCTGCCTACAAACCCAACAGTTGTTAGAAGAGGAAACAAAATCAGCCTGAAGAAGTTCAGATTTAAAAACTGTTCCGTCTTTTTTGATAAGACATCACCTGTGCTTCCCGCCGCTTCAGAAGACGGAGATGAACTCGACTGCATCAAATCCGAAGCTGTTGGTTTGACATCAGCTTCCTCCTCCTCAGCAGAGTTTTCCTCTTCCAGGGTTGAAGCTAGGAGGGGAAGTCAGAGCAGAGAGATCAATGTGCTGCTGGAGC
>NW_015152315.1:0-2372 GCF_000732505.1 Cyprinodon variegatus
AATTTAAAGTAACCATGATTGATAACTGTGTCAGACTGGAGTGATGCATTATTGTTCTTCTACTGAAAAGACAGGAATTGCTTCTCCTTGCTTTTCTCAAGCAGCGATTGCAAACCAGGGGTACTCGTACCCCTAATGGTCAGGGCGTGCGTTGCAAAAGTACATGGAAATATTTTATTTCTAAGGTAGTAATTCTGCTTTGTGAAGACCCAATAGAAGAATAAAACAAGCTTTTCATTAAGTTTTTCTTTGAGTTCACCTTCAAATATCAGCGCTTAAAGACAGAAAGAAAGACAGAAAGACAAAGACAGAGAGAAAGACGAAAGAAAGACAGAAAGAGCAAAATAAAGACAGAGAGACGAAAAGAAAGACAGAAAGAAAGACAAAAAGACAGAAAGAAAGACAAAAAGACAGAAAGAAAGGCAGAAAGAAAGAAAGGCAGAAAGAAAGACAGAAAGACAAAGACAGAGAGAAAGAAAGACAGAAAGAAAGACGAAAAGAAAGACGAAAGAAAGACAGAAAGAGCAAAATAAAGACAGAAAGACGAAAAGAAAGACAGAAAGAAAGACGAAAAGAAAGACAGAAAGAATAGACAGAAAGAAAGACGAAAGAAAGACAGAAAGAGCAAAATAAAGACAGAAAGACGAAAAGAAAGACAGAAAGAAAGACGAAAGAAAGGCAGAAAGACGAAACGAAAGACAGAAAGAAAAACGAAAAGAAAGACGAAAAGACAGAAAGAAAGATGAAAAGAAAGACAGAAAGAAAGACGAAAGAAAGACAGAAAGAGCAAAATAAAGACAGAAAGACGAAAGAAAGACAGAAAGAAAGACGAAAGAAAGGCAGAAAGAAAGACGAAAAGACAGAAAGAAAGACAGAAAGACAAAGACAGACAGAAAGAAGTTGAACATTTATCTATCATTTAGTGGGAACTTCTCTAATTATTTAGAGCCGTTATTCAATCACTTCTGACACCTTTTATTTTTTTACCCAAACTTTGGGATATTTATTAGATCTGCGTTAGCGATGATGTCAGACCCTTCTTAACCTATAGGCAGCGGCTTCTGGAGTCTCAGAGAGAAACTATTTTCTGATGCATTTCTATGTTTGTGAATGTAGGAACCGGCTCTGCTCTTCATTGTAGAAAATATTCCAAAAGTTTGAACCCGTTTAAATGAAGCCAGAGCTGCTGTGTCGACGTGGCATTTCCCACAATGCATCTCAACAATAACACGGCAGAAAACTAGGAGAAGATTCTACCTGTTATGGACACAATATAAAATGTGACACTGCTTAGAGATGCAATAGATTTATAGTATTTATAATCACCATCTTAAACATGGATCCATGACTGCAACCTCTACAAATCTGATCAGAAAGACTAAAATATTCATTTAAAAAGCTTTTTCTGTAAAAGATATTCCATCATTGCTGATTCCAACTGACAGAAAGTTATGAATAAACACATATGAGTGAAAACATTCAGCAACAACATGCCTCATTGCTCTTGTTATAAATCAGGAGATGCACAGCAGAACACGACTGACATTCAAAGGAGCACAAGTCTGTGTGTGGTGGGGGGGCTGTGAATTGGTGGCCTGTTTTTTATCTTTGCTCCCAGGGTGATGATGGGTGCTGTCCAGTAGCCTTCTGAATGGAAAACAGTTCAAATAAAAGGGGAAATGTGGCTAAAACAGCAGAAACGTTTTGTGCAAACGCAGGATTGTGTCAGATTCTAGTGAATTAATGTACATTGGAAACAGTCATTAAAAAACCGTTTCTGTCGCTCCATCGCAGAGGGAACCAATAAAAAATCAGCGGGGTCCCAATAAAGAGGCACCAGTAAAGGTCTGGAGACGTTACAATACTTCAGACACTTAAAACAGAATTTAACACTGAAATAAAATGAGGTGTTTATGCATCCAAGTTATACATCAAATTTTTAAACAAAATATATATTTTTCCATTTTAAAACCTAATTTTTTTAATTATTTTTTTAAGCATATTTCACTAACCTCTTAACACCCCCCTCATTTTGGGAAAATCTCGCCTATCTTGTATACCCAAATGGAAAAGCAATTAACTAGAAATCAGAGTTTAGACCTGGAAATATCAACACACCAGTTCTGTACATTTTAGCAGTTAGCTAGCAGTAATCAGTGGAATTTGCCCGTTTAGGCGCTACTAGTAAACAACAGAAGCTACGTGAAAACATTTGGGCTTGAATTCATGGGCTGCATCCTTCAAGGATGCGGTCTACCTAGACTGGATCCTCCAAGGACTCGGTCTACCTAGACTGGATCCTTCAATGACGCGGTCTACCTAGACTGGATCCTCCAAGGACGCGGTCTACCTAGACTGGATCCTCCAAGGAC
>NW_015152315.1:4024-5412 GCF_000732505.1 Cyprinodon variegatus
CAGCCAAACCGACTGATTTAAAAACTTTCAGTTTTTCAGTGTTTATTTCAGTTTCTCTCCTATAGCTATGGTCTCAGCTTTCACTGTGACTAACTGGATGTTCTCTTTTCTATACTTTGACATGAAAACTGGCTCAGAGCTCATGATGTGAAGCTAGTTTACTGTTAGCTTTTCCAATAAAGAAAGCATTTATGGATCAGCGCTTCTATTTTCGTTTTCTACATCTGCTTCTGTCTCCTTTAACCCGCTCACACTGAGCCTGGTTCTGATGGACGTTTCGTACTGTTAAAAGGGAGTTTTTCCTCTCCACTGTCGCTGCATGCATGCTTGGTGTGAGGGATTGCTGGAGAGTCAACAACAAAATGCAAGTAAAGGTCTACTGTTGCCACATGCTTATCCAGAAGGAGCAAATCCTGCAAAGTCAGGGAGTCGTTGCAAACAATTTAAAAGCTAAAGTAGTTCAGTAAAGTTACCCAAAGCTCTCTGCAGCCTTTGCTTTTTGCTTCGCTTAACATCTGTCCAAACATAATTCATTCCCACTATAAGACATATTTAGCATTTTGACTGATAAGGCACAATTAAGATGCAAAAATATGGAAAAAATAAAGTGCAACATGTGCCTGAGTAATAGAGTTAAGTTGAGGAGAGTGGGGATGTGAGACAGCGGTATGTTGCGTCTCTGGAGACTCCCACCTCATCATGTAAGCATCAGGCAGCAATTTAGACCGAGAAAACCTCTTCCTTTACTGTCAAGGAAAGGGTGTAGACATGGAGCCATTCGAGCCGCATGACATTCTAACTAGTCATAAAGGAAGCTGATGTTCAGCCGCTGCCAACTTTCCACATTCAGTTTTGGCCAAAATGCATGTTTCAATTCCATGAAGTATAACCTAAATTCACATGAGATATGACTCAATCTTTAGCTACAGCTGAAATGAAATGTGCCATTTATTTCAGGAAGGATAAGCATCTACTTAATGTTCTTTCAGTTTGGGATATGAATATGCTGCGTCTAACATCATCATCCATAACGCGCTTTGACATTTGACAGCTTCTGGCTCAGGCTTGGATTGATATTTGATGCTGCATTCAGGATTCCTAATGAAATAAATTACATCAGAATGAAATCTTCAAAGAGAAATTTGCTTCTGGAGTAAATCACTAAAAGTATATGAAGAAAATAATGAGCTGGTTTAGTTTTCAGTAAAACTAAACCAACTATGTATTTTACTAGTTGTATCTGTGTTACTTAAAACCAGCTTCAGTTCTGAAGAGTTTTTATATGCAGGGGCGGATTTAGGAACTTTGTGGCCCCAGGCAAAGTCAGGCAGGGGCCCCTCTGAATGGAGAAGACATAGAACAGACCCGTTATTCAGATAGAGAAATGT
>NW_015152315.1:8875-10081 GCF_000732505.1 Cyprinodon variegatus
TTTTATATACTAATAAATACTGATTTGTAGAGTGCAGTTCAAGTTAAACAACAAAGATAAAGCTTTCACTTTCTAAAACTTTGGGTTTGTGTAGTTGGGAGTTAATTAGCCCCAAGCTCTGGAAATACTCACCCTAAAAGACACCTACCATTTGGAATGATTATTATTTTGTATATCTGGATGATAGGATATAGGTACTAGCATAAACAGGGTGTCGTTATTTTTTGGACCTACATAAAACCAGTGTTTTACTGGGCGTCTTTCCCAGAAAAGGCTGAGTTTCCTTCAGACCATTTAAACACAATCTAAGACAGCGGGGCTAATTCTATACTGATTATCTGAAGCAGGATTTCTCCCAAGGGTAAGGGAAAAGTTTTAGTTCTACTCTCCAAACCTTGCTTTGAATCTCCTGTTGTAACACTTGGGGGTCTGGCCATAAGTGTTAACAACTGGCCAGAGTGTGACTGGCTGTATACGGACGCTATCTTTCAACAGCCAACCAAAACACACATCTCTGGATGTAACTGGAACTTCCCATGGCAAACACAGAGGCCCTCAGCATGATTATAAAACAGAGCAATCATGGTATTTACTCAGATATGCAGTGTCTTGCAAATGTTTCTTGTTTTTTCCCCCTAATCCTGGCTTCTTATTGTAAACCCACCACGAAAATGGAAAGAGGGTGGGAAAATGACCCTTTTTTGGAGTGAGTAAATGAAAATCCCTTTGATAATATAAAAAATAAAGAAATGAATTTGTTAATATTCTGAGGAATGCCATTCGGCAAAGATGATGATAATGTTATTTTTAGAAGTCACTGTGTAGGACTCTAAAGTAACAACGTCCCTTTAATTTCAATGAGACATTGTGAACTAAAACAGCCTAAAGGTAAAGTCAGCTCATATTCAGTATTTAAACTTCTGAAAGTACTTTAGATATTAAATTATCCCAACCTGTTCAATAAATGATCAGTGTTTTTCAATAAATGATCAGTGGTTTGTCCATATCTAATTGGACTATAATGCATTATTTTCATTTAAACTGGGGCAGAAAGAGGAATGCAGAGACATTTGGCAAGTTGTTTTTTTTCCATAATGAAGGAATAACTTTACTTCTGCCAGTTTCACCTGTATCATTTATCCAGTAGAGCCCAGCTTCACTGATCAAGAAAGACCTCAACCCTGAACTAAAGCTACTTTTTTCCCC
>NW_015152315.1:11226-12498 GCF_000732505.1 Cyprinodon variegatus
GATTTTTGAGCCTACAGCTGTGCAAGCTCCAAGCATTTTCTCTGTCCTGTAACGACCTTTTTTAGGGGACATAACTTCCTCATTTAACACATTACTCCATCTGTAATAGAGTGACTATAGGACCAGTTAGATAGAACACTATTTCATACTATATATATATATATAATTAGGGTGTCCTGGCTCACTATGAGTTTGGGGTCCTTAGCCTGAAAAATACTGAAGACCCCTGAATTAGATAGTTTTTTGTACATGACTAAAAGGATAAACTAAAGGGATATACGGGTATTGACTATGAGTATGCTGGTCTGACCGGGTATGTTCATTTGACAAAACATCACCACTCCCCATAGTGTATTACATTAAATAAATCACATCTCATATTACCTGTCATCTTTAAAATAATTGGAAAAAAGGACAAAATTCTAAAAAGCAAAGTTAAAAAGACCAAAAGCTGTGAAGTCTGAACATTTCCAGGCGTTTTACCATCACCTCTGATATGGCCAGCTGCCACTGAACAATGTGTGCATGATGAGCATGAGGGTGCCAGCATCAGCCAGCTACAGGGACCACCCTGTCAACGGCACGGCAACTCCAGAACCGCCCCAGTTACACTTCATCACTAGCAGCACACTTCATTAACAGAGGGACCTGGGATAGAAATGAAATATGAAATAAACAGGATTTAATGAAAGTGGAAGAAAAAAGAAAGGAATTTACAATGAACTGATACGTGGTCGCATTGAGTCAGTCCTTTGGAGAATTACTATCCAGTGATAAAACACCCATCTATACTTCAGTTACTAGATCTACTAACGTAGTTATAGGCCTTCTCTTTTCGCCAAAGAAGAGAAGATCCTATATAGGCAGATCAGAAGCCTCTAATCCAGGATGAGAAGGACTAGAGCTTCAGCTCAGTGGCTCAAAATCCTCTTTTTAGGAAAAAGAGTAAAATATTTTGCATTTCAAAATGATTGAAAATGGGGATAGGTTCTTCAAACTTCTGTCTGATCATTTACCCCATTTCCACCAGCCTTTTGAAATCCTACCAAGAACGATCCAAACACGGTAACCGAGATAACTGTTGAGAGTTAAAGGAAAAGTTTGGTCATAATTAGAATTCAAACTTCTGAAAGTTCTTTAAATCTGAAATGATTCCATCCTGTTCAATAAATGATCAGTGTTTACAATCCAGAGTAATTTCCATGTGAATGTGCTTTACTGGAGGCATCCATGTTTGTCAAAGAACACTACTGCCACCTACTGGTTAGTGAC